>NW_022436964.1:23529782-23683934 GCF_009761245.1 Sapajus apella | reverse complement strand
AAAGGAGAACTACAAACCACTGCTCAAGGAAATAAGAGAGGACACAAACAGATGGAGAAACATTCCATGTTCATGGTTAGGAAGAATCAATACCATGAAAATGGCCATACTGCCCAAAGTAATTTATAGATTCAATGCTATCCCCATCATATATATATCTATATATGAGGATACTCTACTAAAACATAAAGGGCAGAGAGGATTCCCCACCTCATCATATTAATAGAGATGAGTTTATCAGACAAAGCCAGCTGTCACCTTATATGGCTCACAGAATATTTCTACCCCAGGAATCAAAAACTCAAATGCCTCCAGCGAAGGCAGATAACCTAACTAATGAAATCAGCTCAGTGGAATGGGTGGCTCCCTAAGTCTGCATTTTATTTCCTACTTTTGATAGGAACAAGGGAACAATAAATATCTCAGAGTTCTCTTAACTCTTTTATGAGAGAAGCAATGATAGAAGCAAGATGATAAAGAGCCATAAGCACTCAGCGACCATGGTTAGAAGCAATAGGAAGGAGTGGAGACTCTGACATCTGAAGAGTTTCTGCCACAGCTCAAGAGAACAGCTTCTATTCAACTCCTGCCAACTTCTGTGGAGGCAAAGCCTGTGTGAAAGGAGCTGTGGTTAAGTACAAAGAGAGAGTTAAAGAACGGCTAGGCAGAAGTAGAAAAGGTTTCCATTTAAGTTGGATCTAACCTAATAGGAAGGGAAGGCTTGTTTCTACTCCATGGGAAAGTAGATACAAATAGCCTACTGTTTTCTTATATTGAGATTTTGATAGAATAAACTTGGATTTGGAATCAGGCAACTCTGTAAATAGAATCCCAGCAATCAAGTTATTCAGCTTTGTCTGAGCCTTAATGCTTGCACTTTAAAATGAGAGGTAATTTCTCACTTGCATGGTGGTTTTAAGGGTTCTAAGTGAAAATGCACACAAAACTGCAAGTGTATTTTGTAACACACATAGTGCTTGATAAATAACATTGTTTTTCTTGAACTTCCCCTATTAGAAAAGTGAGTCATAGCAGACTCCTGTATTACCTTCCTTTTATCCATGGCCCTTTGAAGATTTTAGGAAAGAGACTGCTTTATCTCAACCACGCCATTTGTAAACTAGGATAACTCAGGCAGTGCTTTCTTAGATTTTTGCAGCCTCTTCAAGATTGTTTTCCAAGTATTACACCTGAGATTTGAATAGCAGTCAGGCATTAGAAGATGCTCTGTTATCATTTTTCATTAAGAATTGATGGTATCATTTTGCAACAATAAGAATTTATGATCTAATATCTCCCTTGACATAATCTGGAATTTCTCTGGTTTTTCTCACTTGGCCATCTATACATACATAGACGCACATACACACACACTCAGAAGATACATGACATCATTAATTATTACCAGGTCTCCAGGATTTAGTCTTTGTATTTCTTTTCGTAATACTTTGAGATTTTTCAGAACTTAATTTCCGTTCCTCTAACAAATAGAAGTAGTAAAACAGAAATTAGGTTCTCCTCACAGAAAGTAATTTCTCACTTGGCAAATTTGGGAAAAACACAAGAGTACTAATAGCAATGTCTGTTTGATGTACTCATTCACAAGTACTAACTGAAAGACTACCATGCATTAGAAGTAGTGCTTGACACATTCGGATACGTGAAAAAATGGTACTACAAGGCCCTCCACAAACAGATCATCCAAGACAGCATCTATTCAGGAGTCAGTTATATAACTGATGACTATTTAACTTGTAGCCTGACAATTTCCTTCAAACGTCCATGATCACATCTTCATAATCAATTATGCTGCCTATGTGTATTGCATATAATGTACGCCTTCTAGATTTAGGGTGCAGGAAGAAAATGAAGGGAATATTGCATTAGTGGTGGATTCATTGGGTAATACTGTATTCTATCATTCTCATCTTCACTAGGTTGGTAATCATCTCCCTTGGTAGCAATGACTCCAGCATTATATTGGCATATGTCTAATGAAGACTGTTGTATTTATTGACATAGCTGTTATGTTATTCATTTACATATTTCTCCCATTTACACTATTTACTTATATTGCATACCCTTCAATACTGTACCAAAGGCTATTTGTTCTTCACCAAAATATGCTTTCTACTCGTCCTGGGCATACAACTAAACTGCCTATTCTAGCCTCCTTTGAAGCTGAGTGTAACTATGCAACTGAGGTCCAGCTCTGGCCTATAAAGAACTTATACATTTGGCTCCTCACATACATGGTCTTTCCCCTTCCATATGACATCTATAGTGATGCTCAGAGGGATTTTGGAAGCAATATGTTAACAATGTCAGAGCCACAAATGGCCTGGGTCCCTGAATTTTCTTGTGGAGGAGAGCTGCCTTACAAATCTAAATACCTGTCGCAGACAAGAAATGTCATTCTTGTTTAAGCCACTGAAGTTGGCAGTTCATTTGTTACTGCAGTCTAACCTACTCTAACTTAATACATATAATAATTTAAGTGTTCCAAATACCTGGACACATTTGTTGAAAATCAAATTGTCATATAAGTATGCATCTATTTTCAGACTCTGTATTGTTCCATGATCTACATATCAATTTGTATGGCAATACCAGTTTTTGATTACTTTAGCTTTAGAGAAAATTTTGAAATCCAATAGTGTAAGTTCTCCAGTTTTGTTCTTTTTCAAAAAAAAACTTTAAGCTATTCTAGTTCTTCATCTTTGCATATAAACTTTTAAATCAGCATCCCAATTTATTTGTTTTAAAAAAGTCTCTTGAGATTGCATTAAATATCTAGGTCAATTTGGGCAGGATTGCTATCTCAATATATTGCATCTTTCAATCTATGAACATGATATATTGATACGTGTGTGTGTTTGTGTGTACGTGTGTCCATTTTTAAGGTCCTCTCTAATTTCCCTTTGCAGTGTTTCAGTAGTCAAGTCTTGCATATCATTTGTAAAATCTATACATAAGTATTTTTATGTTAGTAGTTTTTTGTGGATTCTCTATGGCTTTCTACATGCCTGATTATGGCATCTGCAAATTAGAACAGTTTTATATCTTCTTTTCCAAATTGTATGCCTTTTATTTCTTTTACTTACTTCATTGAACTGGCTAGGACCGCCAATACTATGTTAAATAAAGTTAATCTTCCTGATCTTTGACAGAAATTATTAAGGCTTTTACCAGTGAGTGTGATGTTAGTGTTAGATTTTTTCACAGATGTCATAAATCAGACTATGTTCCCTTTATTCCAAGTTTGCTGAAAGTTTTTATTGCGAACATGTGTAAAATTTGTCCAAGCTTTTAAAGTTTTTTTCGTCTATTGAAATATTATATAGTTTAACTCCTTCATTCTATTATAATAGTAAAATTATAATGATTGATTTTCAGATGTTTTATCAAACTTGCAAGATTAACTTCACTTGGTCATGATATATTACCTTTTTACATATTTCTGGGTTTTAGTTGCAAATACTTTACTTCTATGTTTATGAGAGATAATGGTTTTAGATCTATTTTTTGTGATGTCTTTGTCTGGTTTTGGAATAAGAGTAATCCTATACTTACAAACTGTGCTGGGAAGTGTTCCCTCTTCCTTTGTTTTCTGAAAGCAATTTGCGTAAGATTGGGATTATTTACATACATGTTTAATGTAATTCATCAATGAAGTCATCTCAGTCAGGCTTTATATGAGGGAGGCTTGTCAATTATAAATCAGTTGATTTCATTGATATGTATTCTGTTCAATTTTTTATTTATTCTAGAGTCAGTTTGGGTACTTGTGCCTTTCAAAGAATTTATTTATATTATCTAGCTTGCCAAATGCGTTAACATGGCAGGGTAACATTTCATTATCGTGCTCCCAAAGTCTAAAGAAACTGCAGGAATGTGCTGCTTTTAATTTTGATATTTTTAATCTCTACATCTTTTTTTTTTTCTCCTGACCAGTACAGCTAGAAGTCTACCTATTTTATTATTTCCCCCAAAAAAAACAGCTTTTGGATTAATTAATTATTATCTAATATTTTTCCATTTTTTATTTTGTTGATTTCTACTCTTCCCTTCTCTGCTCTTTGGATTTAATTTTTGCTGCTTTTTCTAGATTCTTGGATAAAAGATTAGATCATTGTTTTAAGATCTTTCTTTTCTACTGGAAGCATTGAAGGTTCTAAATTTTTTCTAAGCAGTATTAGCTGCATCCCACACATTTTAGTTGTTGGATTGTCATTATAATTCAGTTCAAAATAATTTGAACTCATCCTGTAATTTCATTTTGACCCAAAAATTATTAAAAGAGTATTGTTTAATTTCCAGATACTTATATTTTCCTACTATCTCAATGTTATTGATTTCTAGCTTAATTCTAATGTGTTCAAAGAACATAACATGTATGAGTTCAATATTTTCATGTTTATTGAGGCTTTTGTTTAAAGCTCACTATGTGGTCTATCCTAGTAAATGTACTTTGTGCATCTGAAAAAAAAAATGTGTGTTCTGTCATTGTTGAGTGTACCTTAAATCAATTACATCAGAAAGGTTAATTGAGGTGTTTAGATCTATCGTTTTGCTGATTTTTTTTCTAGTTATTCTATCAATTGCTGAAATAGTAGTGTTAAATTCTTCATCTATGATTTTAGAACAGTCTGTTTCCCCCTTTAATTCCAACAAGTTTTGCTTCTTTTCTTTTGAAACTTTGTTATTGGTGTATAAGCATTTATAATTGTTATATACACCTTTGAAATGATTTTTATCATTATAAAGTGTTCCATTTTTTCTCAGGTAGCACATTTTATTTTGAAATATATTTTATCTGATATTAATATCAGATGTTTTACCTGATATTAATATCAGATATTTTACCTGATATTAATATGAATACTTTATCTTTTCTACATATACATTTGTATGGTATACCTTTTTTTCAGCCATTTACTTTCATTTAGTTCTTTTTTGTTGTTGTACTTTAAGTTCCGGGATACATGTGCAGAATGTGCAGGTTCGTTACATAGGTATACACGTGCCATGGTCGTTTGCTGCACCCATCAACCCCTCTTCTACATTAGGTATTTCTCCTAATGCTATCCCTCCCCTAACCCCCCAGCCCTAAACAGGCCCAATATGTGATGTTCCCCTCCCTGTGTCCATGTGTTCTCACTGTTCAACTCCCACTTATGAGTGAGAACATGCAGTGTTTGTTTTTCTGCTCCAATTTGGTTTGCTGAGAATGGTGGTTTTCAACTTCATCCATGTCCCTGCAAAGGACATGAATTTATCCTTTTTTATGGCTGCATCGTATTTCATGGTGCTAATGTGCCACATTTTCTTTATCCAATCTATCATGATGGACACATGGGTTGGTCCCAAGTCTTTGCTATTGTGAATAATGCTGCAATAAACATACATGTGCATATGTACTTACAGTAGAATGATATATAATTCTTTGGGTATATACCCAGTAATGGGATTGCCGGGTCAAATGGTATTCCTGATTCTAGAGCCTTGAAAAATCGCCACACTGTCTTCCACAGTGGTTGAACTAATTTACACTCCCACCAACAGAGTAATAGAGTTCCCATTTCTCCACAGCCTCTCCAGCATCTGTTTCCTGACTTTTTAATGATCGCCATTCTAACTGGCGTGAAAAGTTATCTCATTGTGGTTTTCATTTGCATTTCTCTAATGACCAGTGATAATGAGCTGTTTTTCACATGTTCATTGGCTGCATAAATGTCTTCTTTTCAGAAGTGTCTGTTCATATCGTTTGCCCACTTTTTATTGGGTTTTTTTTTCTTGTAAATTTAAGTTCCTTGTAGATTCTAGATATTAGCCCTTTGTCAGATGCATAGATTGTAAAAATTCTCTCCCCTACTGTAGGTTGCCTATTCACTCTGTTAATAGTTTGTTTTGCTATGCAGAAGCTCCTTAGTGTAATTAGATCCATCAATTTTGGCTTTTGTTGCCATTGTTTTTGGTGTTTTAGTCATGAAGTCTTTGTCCATGCCTATGTCCTGAATGTTACTGCCTAGGCTTTCTTCTATGGTTTTTGTGGTTTTAGGTCTTACATTTAAGTCTTTAATCCATCGTGAGTTAATTTTTGTATAATGTGTAAGGAAGAGTTCATTTTCAGTTTTCTCCATGTGGCTAGCCAGTTTTCCCAATGCAATTTATAAAATAGGGAATCCTTTCCCCATTCCTTGTTTTTGTCAGGTTTCTCAAAGATCAGATGTTTGTAAATGTGTGGTGTTATTTATGAGGCCTCTGTTCTGTTCCCTTGGCTTATATATCTGTTTTGGTACAAGTACCATGCTCTTTTGGTTACTGTAGCCTTATAGTATAGTTTGAAGTCAGGTAGCATGATGCCTCCAACTTTGTTCTTTTTGCTTAGGATTGTCTTGGTTATATTGGCTCTTTTTTGGTTCCACATGAAATTTAAAGTAATTTTTTCTAGTTCTGTGAACATCAATAGTAGCTTGACAGGAATAGCATTAAATCTATAAATTGCTTTGGGCAGTATGGCCATTTTTGTGATATTGATTATTCCTATCCATGAGCATGAAATATTTTTCCATTTGTTTGTGTCCTCTCTTATTTCCTTGAGAAGTGGTTTGTAGTTATCCTTGAAGAGGTCCTTCATGACCCTTGTAAGTTGTATTTCTAGGTATTTTATTACCTTTGCAGCAATTGTGACTGGGAGTTCACTCATGATTTGGCTCTCCGCTCATTTATTGTTGGCGTGTAGGAATGCTTGTGATTTCTTCACATTGATATTGTCTCCTGAGATTTTGCTGAAGTTATTTATCTGCTTAAGGAGTGCTGGGCTGAGACAATGGGGTTTTCTAAATATACAATCATGTCATCTGCAAACAGAGACAATTTGACTTTCTCTCTTCCTATTTGAATATCCTTTATTTTGCTCTCTTGTCTGATTGCCCTGGCCAGGACTTCCAATACTATGTTGAATAGGAGTGGTGAGAAAGGGTATCCTTGTTTTCTGCCAGTTTTCAAAGGGAATGCTTTCAGGTTTTGCCCATTCAGTAGGATATTGGCTATGGGTATGTCATAAATAGCTATTATTTTGAGATATACTCCATCAATACCCAGTTTATTGAAAGTTTTTAGCATGAAAGGGATGTTGAATTTTATCAAAGGCCTTTTCTGCATCTATTGAGATAATCATGTGGTTTTTATATTTGGTTACATTTATGTGATGGATTACATTTATTGATTTGCATTTGTTGAATTAGCCTTGCATCCCAGGAATGAAGCCGGCTTGATCGTGGTGGATAAGCTTTATAATGTGCTGCTGGATTCAGTTTGGCAGCATTTTATTGAGGATTTTTGCATTGATATTTATCAGGGATATTGGACTGAAATTTTCTTTTTTTGTTGAGTCTTTGCCAGGTTTGGTATCAGGATGATGTTGCCCTCATAAAGAGTTAGGGAGGATTCTCTCTTTTTCTATTGTTTGGAATAGTTTCAGAAGGAATGGTACCAGCTTCTCTTATACCTCTGGTAGAATTCAGCTGTGAATCGGTCTAGTCCTGAGCTTTTTTTGGTTGGTAGGCTATTAATTATTGCCTCAATTTCAGAACTTGTTATTTGTATATTCAGGGATTCAACTTCTTCCTGGTTTAGTCTTGGGATGGTGTATGTGTCCAGAAATTTATGCATGTCTTCTAGATTTTCTAGTTTATTTGCATAGAGGTGTTTATAGTATTCTCTAATGGTAGTTTGTATTTCTGTGGGATCAGTGGTGATATCCTCTTTATCATTTTTATTGTATCCATTTGATTCTTCTCTCTTTTCTGCTTTATTAGTTTGGCTAAGGGGTCTATCTACTTTATCTTTTCAAATAATCAGCTCCTGGATTTATGGATTTTTTGAAGGGTTTTTTGTGTTTCTATCTCTGTTCTGCTTTGATCTTAGTTATTTCTTGTCTTCTGCTAGCTTTTGAATTGACTGCTCTTGCTTCTCTAGTTCTTTTTATTGTTATGTTAGGGTATGTATTTTAGATCTTTCCCACTTTCTCCTGTGGGCATCTAATGCTATAAATTTCCCTCTAGACACTGCTTTAAATGTGTCCCAGAGATTCCAGTACATTGTGCTTTTGTTCTCATTGGTTTCAAAGAACTCACCTATTTCTGCCTTAATTTTGTTATTTACCCAGTAGTCATTCATGAGCAGGTTGTTCAGTCTCCATGTAGTTGTGTAGTTTTGAATAAGTTTCTTAATCATGAGTTCTAATTTGATTGCACTGTGGTCTGAGATACTGTTTGTTATGATTTCCATGCTTTTGCATTTGCTGAGTAGTGTTTTACTTCCAACTATGTGGTCAGTTTTAGAATAAGTGCAATGTGGTGCTGAGAAAAATGTATATTCTGTGGCTGTGAGGTGAAGAATTCTGTAGATGTCTATTAGGTACGCTTGGTCCAGAGCTGAGTTCAAGTCCT
The DNA here is from genome assembly GCF_009761245.1 of Sapajus apella. Classification (NCBI taxonomy): domain Eukaryota; kingdom Metazoa; phylum Chordata; class Mammalia; order Primates; family Cebidae; genus Sapajus; species Sapajus apella. The sequence goes on along the minus strand of NW_022436964.1, from coordinate 23,675,478 downwards.
GAATATCCTTGTTAATTTTGTATCTTGCTCATCTGTCTAATATTGACAGTGGGGTGTTAAAGTCTCCCACTATCATTGTATGGGAGTCTAAGTCTCTTTGGAGGTCTCTAAGAACTTGCTTTAGGAATCTGGGTGCTCCTTCATTAAGTGTATATGTGTTTAGGATAGTTAGCTATTCTTTTTGCATTGATTATTTTACCATTATGTAATGCCCCTTTGTCTCATTTGATCTTTGTTGGTTTAAAGTCTATTTTATCAGAGACTAGATTGCAACCCCTGCTTTTTTTTCTTTTTTTTTTTTTTTCTATTTGCTTGGTAAACATTCCTCCACCTTTTATTTGGAGCTTATGTGTGTCTTTGCATGTGAGATGGGTCCTGTCTGTCTTTTAATTGGGGCATTTGGCTTGTTTACATTTAAGGTTAATATTGTCATGTGTGAATTTGATCCTGTCATTACGATGCTAGCTGGTTATTTTGTCTGTTAGTTGATGCAGTTTCTTCATAGCGTCAATGGTCTTTACAAATTAGTACATTTTTGCAGTGGCTGGTACTGGTTGTTCTTTCTCATGTTTAGTGCTTCCTTCAGGAGCTCTTGTAAGGCAGGCCTGATAGTGACAAAATCTCTCAGCATTTGCTTGTCTGTAAAGGATTTTATTTCTCCTTCACTTATGAAGCTTAGTTTGGCTGAATATAAAATTCTGGATTGAAAATTGTTTTCTTTAAGAATGTTGAATATTGGCCCCCACTATCTTCTGGCTTGTAGGATTTCTGTAGAGAGATCCACTGTGAGACTGATGGGTTCCCTTTTTGGATGACCTGACCTTTCCCTCTGGCTGCCCTTAACATTTTTTTCTTCATTTCAACCTTAGTGAATCTGATGATTATATGTCTTGGGGTTGCTCTTCTTGCGAGTATCTTCGTGATGTTTTCTGTATTTTCTGAATTTGAATGTTGGCCTGTCTTGATAGATTGAAGTTCTTCTAAATAATATGCTGAAGGGTGTGGGTGTTTTCCAACATGGTTCCATTCCCCCCATCAGTTTCAGGTACACAAATCAAATGTAGGTTTGGACTTTTCACATAGTCCCACATTTCTTGGAGGCTTTGCTCATTCCTTTTCATTCTTTTTTCTCTAATGCTGTCTTCATGCTTTTTTTTTATTAAGTTGATCTTTAATCTCTGATATCCTTTCTTCCATTTGATTGATTCCATCATTTATGTTTCACGAAGTTCTCATGCTATGTTTTTCAGCTACTTTAGGTCATTTACGTTCTTCTCTAAACTGGTTATTCTAGTTAGCAATTCCTCTAATCTTTTTTCATGGTTCTTAGCTTCCTTTCATTGGGTTAAAACATGTTCCTTTACCTTGAAGGAAGTGTTTGTTATTACCCACCTTCTGAAACCTACTTTGGTCAATTCGTTAAACTCATTCTTTGTCCAGTTTTGTTCCCTTGCTGGTAAGGAGTTGTGATCCTTTGGAGAAGAAGAGGCATTCTGTATTTTTTAATTTTTAGCCTTTTTGTGCTGGTTTTTCCTCATATGTATGGATTTATCTACCTTTGGTCTTTGATGTTGGTGACCTTTGGATGGGGTTTTTGTGTGGACATCCTTTTTGTTGATGTTGATGCTATTCCTTTCTGTTTGTTAGTTTTCCTTCTAACAGTCAGGCCCCTCTGTTGCAGGTCTGCTGGAATTTGCTGGAGGTTCACTCCAGACCCTGTTTGCCTGGGTATGATCAGCAGATGCTGCAGAACAGCAAACATTGCTGCCTGTTCCTTCCTCTGGAAGCTTCATTGCAGAGGGGCACCTGCCTAATGCAAGCCAGACCTCTCCTGTATGAGATGTTTGTCACCACCTGCTGGGAGGTATCTCCCAGTCAAGAGGCACAGAGGGTCAGGGACCCACTTGAGGAGGTAGTCCGTCCCTTAGCATATATTGAGCACTGTGCTGGGAGATCCACTGTTCTCTTCAGAACCGGTAGGCAGGAACGTTTAAGTGTGCTGAATCTGTGCCCAGAGCTGTCCCTTTCACCAGGTGCTCTATCCCAGGGAGATTGGAGTTTTATCTATAAGCCCCTGACTGTGGCTGCTGCCTTTCTTTCAGAGATGCCCTGCCCAGAGAGGAGGAATCTAGAGAGGTAGTCTGGCTACAGAGGTTTTGTGGAGCTGTGGTGGGATTCCCCCCAGTTCAAACTTCCTGGTGGCTTTGTTTATACTGTGAGGGTAAAACCACTTACTCAAGCCTCAGTAATGGTGGACATCCCTTCCCCCATCAAGCTCAAGCATCCCAGGTTGACTTCAGACTGCTGTGTTGGCAGTGAGAATTTCAAGCCAATGGATCTTGGCTTGCTGGGCGCCATGGGGATGGGATCTGCTGAGCTAGACCTCTTGGCACCCTGGCTCAGCCCCCTTTCCAGGGGGGTGAACAGTTCCATCTCATTGGCATTCCAGGTGCCACTGGGGTATGACAAAAACTCCTGCGGCTGATTTGGTGTTTTCAGATGGGTTGCTTTGAATCTGTTTCACACATAAGTAGTTGAAGGGTCAAGTAAAGATGTGAGTAAACAGAGTTTTGGGAACCCCTGTGTAACTCTTTAATTTGTGGTATACCCCAAATCTCTTCATAATTCATTGTTTCCTAGCTTATCTTTTTAAGTATTCCCAGTCCAAAAGGTTGCAGGTTATTCTATGTTTGTTTGTTTGGTTTTTTCTCTTTTTGAGAGAGGGTCTCACTGTGTCACTCAGGCTGGAGTGCAGTGGCACGATCTCAGCTCACTTCAACCTCTGCCTCCCAGGTTCAAGTGATTCTCATGCCTCAACCACCTGAGTGGCTGGGATTATAGGTGTGCCACCGCACCCAGCTAATGTTTGCATTTTGCATAGAGATGGGGTTTCACCATGTTGGCCAGTCTGGTCTTGAACTCCCGACCTCAGGTGATTCGCCCACCTTAGCCTCCCAAAGTGCTGGGATTACAGGTGTAAGCCACCATGGCTGGCCCTATGTATGTTTTACCTCTGCTGTGTTCATGACCATTAAATGGATTTAGACACGCTCTAAGAGTTGCAGAGATGAGAGCCTATTTGTACAGTTTCTATCTTCTCTCCCCTACATCAGTTTACACTTTCCATCAGGGCCTGTCTGCTTTTGTTCTCTCTTCAATATGTTCAGGGTTTCAGCCTTGGTCTCAGTTCAGATTTTTTATTTTTGGCTAAACTTCTTAGTCTGTTCCATGCATGTGTAGTACATGGTCAAAGACGTGAGTAGACAGAATGCAGGAATGTCTTCAGTGGCTCTTTCCTGCTCCCACTCGCCTCAGCATTCAACTCCACAGCTTTGCTTTTCTTGTATTTTATACCTGAAAGATGGCAGATTTTCCCAGTTGTATCCTACTAGTTTTATGCACCACAAATGTTATACTTAGCTGTAGTCCAAAAGCAATGGAGATGGGATAATTGTATAGGGCCTTTATGTAGGCAGTTTTTATTTTATGACCAAGTTGTATAGGTGTTTTCTGCATAAAGCAATATTTTAGTCTATCATACCCAGAAGTGAAAACCAGCCAAATGTTTAAGGCATGGAATTTTAGCACTCAAAAAGACTTTAGATGTCATCTAGATGATCAAATTTAGACCCAGGGAAATTAAGTGATTTGACTAAAGTCACATAGCTACTCATCGATCGAGGCCATTAAGTGAATGTATGGCTTGGTTCATGTTTTAGCATATGATGTTTCCCAAATAGCACTGTGATCTCTCTGGTTAACAGGGGTGAACTGGTGAAGCAGGCTACCAAGATACCATCCTCATAAGAAACTTGAGAACTTCTTTAGAAGACAGGCAGGACCTGTCCCATGTTATGGTGTGATTCTTTACCCAAGTTTACCTTGCATCCAGACTCCTAAGATATGGCTGACTTTGCTGGCAGTTTGTGCAGTTAGTTCAACCAGAAAGACTTTGGAATAAAAGCTACATTGCTTTGGTATTCTCCTAAGAGAAGATAACAACATGACAAGTGACTGAGGTATCTACATCTGTGCCAAAAGACAACTTGTGGCTCTGGCACATCCAGATCTCCAGAGAAACACTGGGAAGGGTAGAGCCCAGAAAAGGAGGGCAATGCTGTTCAGAGTCAGCAGGAGAATCTGAAGAAAGCAGCAATGTTCCAACTTTAGGCCGCAATGCCTGGTTGGAGCAGAAGTTTTCAGGGGAGTGGGTAGTGCCTGGAGGAAATGGCAGCATCTAGCAAAGTAGGTCCGGAACCAGGAAAGAGGAATGATAACTGACAAAACTTATTTCTGAGAACATTAGTGAGAATTTTTATGGCCTAAATGTCTGTGTCCTCCTTAAAATCATATGTTGAAACCTAATCATAAATGTGATGACAATAGGAAGTGAGAACCTTTGGGAGGTGATTAGGTCATGAGGACAGAGCCCTCAGGAATGGGATTAGAGCCCTTACAAAAGATACTCAAGAGGGTGAGTTAGCCTCTTCCATCATGTGAGAATGCAGTGAGAAGGCACCATCTATAAGCCATAAAACAGATTCTTACCAGACACAGAATCTTCTAGCTCCTGGATCTTGGACTTCCCAGGCTCTAGAAACACAGTTCAGAAATGTTATGTTGGTGCAAAAGTTACTGTGGGTTTTGCCATTAAAAGTAATGTCAAAAACTGCAATTACGTTTGCACCAACCTAATTTTTGTTGTTTATAAGCTATCTGGTTGATAGTGTTTCGTTACAGCAGTCCAAACAAAAATCAGCCCTCCTTGAAAGGAAAAAAAAAGGGATTGTCCAGGGACCAGAAAGTCCTGCATTAACTGGCGATTCAAGATACCATGAAAACACATATATTTAGTGCCTCTTTGGTCTAATTTTAAATTCTAGGAAAATGTGACCTAAGTAGGCACAGGTTACAAATACATATTAGCCAATTGGTTGAATACAATTGCCAAGTGGTGGAATTGCAATTAATAAGCCAAAAAGATGCCGGGGATATTTTTAAGCAAATAGAATATTATATATAAAGGCATGGAAGTTAGAAAAGGGCCCATAGAAATAGAAGCAATATCTTTTTGAGACACTATTTGCCTATACAACATATCAACACCTTTAGGTCATATTAAAATTGGCCAACATTCATTCCAATAAATAAATATCCTGTCATTCAGACGCCTTTAGTATTACAAACATACATTTCACATGCCGAGGAGAATGAGAGAGTAAAAAGGGAGTTCAGTATAGAAAGGCCAGAGAAGCATTCTTCAGGGTTGAAGATATGGGTGTCAATGTCCCATTTTTAATAATGGTACTATTCAGGTAGGCCAATAAAAGGGTCCCCTCAGTGAAGCAGGAAGATAGTATGGAAGGAAGATGAGGCTGTTTATGTGGATGTGCTGAAAAATGCTCTATTAAGCAGGGTCTTTAATGTAAGGCTGAATGAAGCATTCAGATTTTATTCAATACCTAGTAGGAAGATCTCTGGTGGTTCTTGAGCAGAGGGAGAACGTGATAAACATGGGAAAAGATAACATTAGAGCCGTGTTCAATGTAAAGGATGGAAAGGTGACCCCCAAAGATTTTTCAGTGACTCATACATGAGACGATGCAACCAGGCCTGGGATGATGGCAGTGGGAGTGAAGAGGGAAACCAAACTGCTGAAACCAAGGATGGATTACTGTCATAATTAGTAATGTCATGGCTTCTGGAAGGTAGCCTTGCACATAATTCGTCTTTGTATCCCAAGAACCAGTACAGTGCCTGGTGCTTGGGGCAAGTGGCAGTCAGAATAATTTCTAGAATATTTCTATGCTTTCCTGTAATCATTCTTTCCTCTTTTCTCATGCTGAAGATGCTTTGCTTGTCACATAGTACTTGTTTGTGAGCTCAGAGCCAGAAAATAATTAGGGGTCTGCAGACCTCCCACGTGTTTGTTTAATGCTCTTAAAAGGGAATATATTTCAAAGAGCCCCCCATCCTTTGTTTCTGCCATAGCTTTAGCTTCTATCTCTCTGGCGGTCCTACCATGATTTTGTCATTCATGTGTTCAACCCTGCCTTCTTGTAGGAATTTTCAAAGCAAGACAGCTCTATTAACGCCATTGCCTCCTGTTAAATAAATATCTAAGATGTTATTCTCTGGCAGCTTATCTGATAATGCTGAGATCAGAGACACTGTGATTTTCAGCAATAGGAGATTTGATTCCAATATGACATACAGTAGGGCTCTGGCTTCATCAGAATCTTCCTGGTGACACATTGCAGCTAAGCTGGCCTCATCCGACTCCTTTTCTGCATGCTGCCTACACACACTCAGCAGCTGTTAACATTAAGAATATTCACACACACACACACACACACACACACACATATGGAAGAGCAGCCCAGGAAAGGAAAACAATCATTTGGGATCTGTGCATAAAAATTATATAATAATAAATACAGCATCAGGGTTATTCCGTTTTGCTATCAATCGTCCATTCTTTCTGAAGTACTCACCGATCAGTAGCCTAAAACTTCCTTTGAGGGATGGGATGTAGCTCCATGGCTAACCTTCTGAGTGCTGGTCTTAGTCTGTCACTACCTGTGCCACCATCACCATTTTGTCACTGCAACCATTATTCTGATGCATGCACTGGGCTCATCTCACTTTTGCCAAAGACTATGTTTTAATACAGCTCCATGAAGGAAATGCTGTTAGATATGAACCCCCAAGTAGATCAGTAAAGGAGCCCCATCATCAGAAAAGGGGGTCACTAAGGGCATAAAGGGAAGATGAGGCTGGATACACAGCCATATTGGAAGGTGCTCTAAGAAGGAAGAGCTTGAATGCTGGGCCATAGAGAAGCAGGCCGGCTATTCAATTATTAATTTTAAAAATATAACAGAGTAATATGGTGTTAGAGATGACCACTATTTTACTTCTACTCACATTTGCTTATCTACTTACCACCAAACTGGGAAGTCCTGAGAATCAAGTGACCCCAAACCGCATCATAGCTAATGGATCTAACCAATAATATTCTCTTTTCTGGTAATTCTGAATTGGGGCACACAGGCATGAGCAAAAAGTCCATTTATCCTAAGAAACCACTTTGAGTTGGCCCTGGTAGCATCATGGAAACACCTAAGGAGAAAATCTAGGTTGCGGAGAGGATAAAGCAGATGTGTGAAGATGAAAAAGTATATGAAACCAACCAAGCACAGATGATTCAAAGTGGCTTTGCTGTTCCCCCAAGGACCAGTCATACTTTTTATAACTGTTTTCCATTGGAAACTGCTGGAATAAATCCCTTTTCACCTGGCCTCTCCATGTAGGATGCTGTCCCTTACAAATATATTTATTTAACTAAGAGGCAGCCTTGAATGTTATTGGTGGGCAATATGGAACAAAGGAAAGCCATGAGAAGTTAGTCTTTTCCTCTCCTAGGCTGCTTTGAAGTAAAAAAAAATATATAGCATTTAATTAGCTATTATTGTCAGGCCTTCAAGTCTAAGTCTGGTCATTGTAGCTTTGGTGACCCGCACGTACACCTCTGGCTGGTCCCCAGGAGCCAGGAAGTCTGAAGTAATCACAAGTAACCAGGTGGCCACAGAAAGAAGTAAAATAACTTGTTCCTGCATCAACTAATTGCTCTCCCCTTGCAACCTGCAACCTGCAACCATTGTTCCTGCTCAGCCTTATGAAATATACCCCTGACATTGGGTTTCTCAAGGCCCCTACTCCTGTAACTATGTAATTTACCTCACCCTCCTCTCTGCTTGCAACCTTATGATCATGCCTGTTTGTAGCAGATAACCCATACCCTTGTGACCATGTATCCTGTGGCACCCTTTCCCTCCCCAAGATAGGTTATTGACTCCTACCCTTGTGACCATGTATGCCATGATGCCCTTCCCCTCCCTAAAATAGATTACCATTTTTAACTGACCACTTGTCCCAACCTATAAAACCAACCCCTATCCCACTGCTGACTCTCTTTTTGGACTCGGCCCACCTGCACCCTGGTGAATAAACAGCCATGTTTCTCACACAAAGCCTGCCTGGTGGTCTCTTTATGCAAGCGATGCACCTAACAATTATATTCTCTTGCAGCAAGCACCTTAACTGGTCATGGTTTCTTGCTCTATTAGCATTTTTCAAAAAAGTTGAACTGATGGATAGATACTAGATAGATGATAGATAGATACTATATATATAAATATATATATACACACATACAGACATGTATATACGTGTGTGTGTATGCATGTGTGTCTGTATGGGGGAGAGAAAGAGAGTGTGACAGAGATTTATTATACAGAATTAGCTCACATGATTATGGAGGCTGACAAGTCTCCCAATCTGCAGTTGTCACACTGGAGACCTAGGAGAGCAAATGTCATAAGTTCCAGTCTGAAAGATAACAGGCTCAACTCTCAAGAATGACCAATGTTTCAGTCCAAGTCTAAAGGCTGGAAAAGACCAGTCTCCAGCTCAAGAAGTCAGGCAGGAGTTTCCTCTTACTTAGGCTTTTTGTCCTATTCTGGTCTTCAGTTGATTGAATGATGCCCACCCACAATAGAAAAGCCAATCTACTTCACTCAGCCTACAGATTCAAATGGTAATCTCATCCAGAAACACCCTCTCAAACACACCCAGAATAATGTTTAGCCAAACATCTGTTCACTCCATGATCCAGCCCAGTCAAAACACAAAACATCGCACTTATTTGACGGCGTCATCTAAGGACTAAGCTCCGATTTTTTTTTTATCTTGCTCAAATTCCTATCTGAAGGGTCTACAGAGTCATGTCCTACAAACCATAAATTCTCATCGGATGGGTTTTCTTTAACCACGCATCTCATGACTTACTTTCTAATCTGATTCTGGCATAACATTATGTGATAAAGAAGAAAGTAAAAATATTTTATCCTGGCTGGGTGCGGTGGCTCATGTCTATAATCCCAGCACTTTGGGAGGCCAAGGTGAGCGGATCACCTGAGGTCAGGAGTTTGAGACCAGCCTGGCCAATATGGCAAAACCCTGTCTCTACTAAAAATATAAATCTTAGCCAAGTACGGTGGTGGGCACTTGTAATCCCAGCTACTCAGGAGGCTGAGGCAGAAGAATCGCTTGAACCCGGGAGGCAGAGGTTGCAGTTAGCTGAGATCATACACCAGCCTGGGTGACAAGAGCAAGACTCTCTCTCACAAAAGAAAAGAAAAAAAAGCCTCACAAGTTTCTTTGCCAAATCTTGAAATGGCCCTGCAAATCTGTCCTTTGTGGTAGAAATTTTGCATCTGTAAAAAACCTCCACTGATGTAGCTAGATCTTTTTCTTCCAGGCTCTTCCAATCCTAAAGAGATTAACTAAGAGTCTAGCACCTTTTATGGCTCTGAACAGGAAACACTTGTCATCTATTGTCTGTAAGGGTAACCACTATAAAACTTCAGAAGAACATTAGTCTCCACAATCTTTTATATTAACCTGAACATTTCCTTTCTATCATCTCAGGTCTTTAGATAAACTCAACCAATTGCCAACCAGAAAATGTTTACATTTACCCACAGCCTGGAAACCCCCACTTTGAGATGTCCCACCTTTCTGGACCAAACCAATGTATTTCTTAAATTTGTTTGATTGATGTCTCATGCCTCCCTAAAATGTAAAAAGCAAGCTGTGCCCTGACCACTGGGCACATGTTCTCAGGACCTTCTGAGGGCTGTGTCACAGGCCAAGGTTATTCATATTTGGCTCAGAATAAATCTCTTCAAATATTTTACAGAGTTTGACTCTCGTCATTGACATACCTGTGACAAATCCACAAAGGTCTGCAGCAACCTCAATTCTTGCCTTCTCAGAAGGAAGAATCTGACTGAGAGGCATAAGGCAGAAGAGACCAAGGCAAGTTTGAGGGCAGGAATAGAAATTTATTAAAAAGGTTTAGAGCAGAAAGGAAAAGAAAATAAAGTACACTTGGAAGAGGACCAAGTGGGCATCTTGGAGGTCAAGTGCCCCATTTGATCTGAGACTTCAGGTTTTATATGCTAGCCCACTTCCAGCATCCTGAGTCCCCTTTCCCTTGATTCTTCCTTTGGGTGTGCTGCCTGTGCACTCAGTGGCATGCTGGCACTTGGGAGATGACTATGCACAGTGTGTTTACTCATGTTTTATACATGTTCATTTGAGGCATTTTTCTCTTTTCTGGTGGAATGCCCCTGGAAGGTCATATACCAGTTTAACTCCGCAAATTTTCCTCTTAATGGGCATGCTCAAGCCCACTCACCCAGCTCCTGAGATCTTATTGGGAAGCTGCTGACTACCAGTTACAGGTATTTTTATCCATTAGCAAACCGCCTTTTCCTGGCACTGGCTGCAACCAATTACTATTTTAGAGAGGCAGTGTGACAACTGCCTGACCATCACCTGATGGTCACCTGACATTCCTGGTGAGCTTGAGGCAACCCTCTCCTGCCCTGCTTGTTCCTAACTAGCTACCTACTGTAGCAAAGGCCATAGGGTCCCAATATTTATTCCTTTTAGGCCTGTGGCATTAGCGATCCTGCCTGTATGGACAGTTACAGTTTCACATAACCTTAAACACAAGACATGGGAAAGTACTAAGAAATACTCAAAAAACCTCCTGCTTTCCAGACATACTCCTTCCTGCCCTTGTGTAGGAACAATTCAATTTCCCCTTAATAGGATCAGCCATCTTCTTGCAATGACCCTTTTCTTTGCCTGCTGGTTCATTGGCATGAAGAGCCCATAATGGCCAGTTAATAGTGTCAAATTCCAGTTTAGTGAATCACTGTTGTGTCCTATGATAAAAGCAGTCTTATTTTGTTACGTAAGAACTGTAAATTAGCAGAGTCAGAAGTTGTGGGGAAAAACTTTGCCAGAGGATTATTAATGGTGTGAACCCAAAACTATCTGAGGCAGGTCTCCGTCAATTTAGAAAGTTTATTTCGTCAAGGTTAAGGATGCATCTGTGACAGTCTCAGGAGGTTCTGATGACACGTACCCAAGGCAGTTGAGCTGCAGCTTGTTTTTATACATTTTAGGGAGATATAATACATCAATCAATACATATGAAATTTACATTGGTTCCCTCTGGAAGAATGGGACAACTGGAAGCATTGGGGTTCCTAGTCATAGGTAAATTTTAAAAATTTCTGACTGGCAATTGGTTGAGAGAGTTACTATCTACAAAAAGGGATGTCTGGGTTACAATAAGCTGTTGTAAAGACCAAGGTTTTATCACACAGATCAAGCCTCCAAGTAACAGGCTTCAGAGAGAATAGATTGGGAATATTTCTTCTTAGACTTAAGCCTGTGTTGATGTAACATGCTGGTCAACTTTTCTTGAATTCCAAAAGGGAGGGGAGTACAATGAGACATGTTTGACCACCTCTTCCATCAGGGCCTAAACTAGTTTTTCATGTTAACTTTGGAATGTCCTTGACCAAGAAGACATTCACATGGTTGAAGGGCCTTAGAATTTATTTTTGGTTTACAGGGGTAGCAGAGAAGAGCTATTACCATTTCTACCCCTGGTTACTGGACCTACAAAGCTTGTCTGTAAGAGAAATAAGACCACATATTGGTCATTGATTCAAAGCATATCCTGCATCATGAAGTGTTTTACTCCAGTCCTGCAAAATAGTACCATACATTTGGTATCATAACTTTGTCTTCAAAAATTATTCTATTATCCTATCAGGTCAAGTTATTTAGGGTGAGTATCATAATATGACCAGTAAATTCCATGTTGAATAACTTTCATGGACAAAACAAATACTGAATGCAAAAGTGAAAGATTAAATAGGACATACTTTGGAAATCAATGAATAGTAGTTTTGGCAGAATCATCAAATACAAATTCATACCCATAATATGTGTATTTTCCACCGAGAAGAAAGAGATATTTATTCCATGATAAAAGCAGTACAATTCAATTAACCTTCTACCATTGCTTGGGGGTGGTGACATATGGATTGTTTAATGTTCTCTGCTGCTGGCAGACTGGGCACTCAATAGTGACTGATGCCTAATTGGTCTTTGCCTACAAGAAGTAAGCAAAGTGGAGGTTCATGCTGCTGACCCATAAATAACTTCCACTCCTCCCACCATGGCCACCTTGATAATAAGACAAGTACAGAAATGGCTGGGGAAAGAGGCTGACTAACACCCACAGCCTGGGTTATCTTGTCTACCTAATTATTAATATCCACCTCAGAGAGAACTGAGGGTGCTTTTTGATAAACAGTCCTATAGGACACAAACATCTTTATATCTTGTGCCTATTTTAGAAAGGTCTATTCACATACCACTTCCTGACCCCTTATCACCAAATTTTTGCATTGTGTTCCTTCCAAGTTTCTCATTCCATTCAAACCATTAGCCACTACCTGTGTATCAGTGCAGATCTATAAATCTGGGCATTTTCCCCAGGCAAAACAAACAACCAAGTGTACTACTTTAGAACAGAGGTAGGAACAGATTCCGGAAGTTTTCCTTTTCCTTGGAAGAAATATTGATGAGAGACAAATCTGAATAGACTTGGGGGCTCATCTCTTTCCCTTTTGAAAATTTAGCAGAGAGCTGCCTTAGCTGCGGGAAGCCAGTCTGCAAGAGATAAGGCCATTTGCTGATTTCAGCATTACTAACATGCAAATTTGTTCACAGAGCCTTTGGTATGGAGACCTTGGTCTCTGATATGCATCTTGCCTAACATGTTCCTGGACCCAGAGGTCTGTTTTACTTTTTTTTCACTACAAGAAACTAAGCACTTCCTCCTTCTTTGGGGCTCACTGTATAACTGGGTAAGTTAACCGGAGTGCCTTATTTTTTACACATCCAGCTTTCTTAATGAAGCAAGTCTCTGAAAGACTTTTGGTCATGATACATATAGGTCATCAATGTCCATTCCATGATACAGCAATGAGAATTTGGGAGGTTACGTTAACTGTACTACTTCTCTGATTGTAAACTCCCAGTCCCCACCGCTACCCATTAAACACTGTGTTACAAATGCAACCCCAGGTGCCATGCTGAGTGCCCACAGCCCCTGTAATGGTTGATACTGAGTATCAACTTGATAGGACTGAAGGAAGCAAAGTATTGTTCCTGGGTGTGTCTGTGAGGGTGCTGCCAAAGGAGATTAACACTTGAGCCACTGTACTTGGAGAGACAGACCCACCCTCAATCTGGGTAGGCACAGTCTAATCAGCTGCCAGTGTGGCTAGAATAAAACAGGCAGAAGAAAGTGGAATGAGGAGAGTTGCTGAGTCTTCATCTGTCTCCCATGCTGGATGCTTTCTGCCCTTCAGCATCAAACTCCAAGTTCTTCAGGTTTTGAACTCTTGGAATTAAACCTGTGGTTTGCCCGGGACTCTTGGGCCTTTGGCCACAGACTGAAGGCTGCATTGTCAGCTTCCCTACTTTTGAGGTTTTGGGACTCAGACAGGCTTCCTTGCTCCTCAGCTTGCAGGTGGCCTATTATGAGACTTCACCTTATGATCATGTGAGTCAATACTTTTTTTTTTTTTTTTGAAAGGGAGTTTCACTCTTGTTGCCCAGGCTAGAGTGCAATAGTGTGATCTCAGCTCACTGCAACCTCTTCCTTCCAGGTTCAAACGATTCTCCTGCCTCAGCCTCCCAAGTAGCTGGGGTTACAGGCACCCGCCATCACATCCAGCTAATTTTTGTATTTTTAGTAGAGATGGGCTTTCACCATGTTGGCTAGGCTGGTCTCTAACTCCTAACCTCAGGTGATCAGCCCACCTCAGCCTCCCAAAGTGCTGGGATTACAGGCATGAGCCACCATGCCTGGCTGAGTCAATACTCTTTAATAATCTCTCCTTCATATATGCATCTATCCTATCAGCTCTGTCCCTCCAGAGAACCCTGACTAATACAGTCCCTTTCACTGCAAATGTCTTGATATGCCCCAGGACACTGGAGGCCTAAAAGCCGAACAATATCAGCATGCTGCTGCATTTCTTAGGAGAAACATTTCCTAAATTCTGGCACATATATGTCCTGAGAAGTGTCTAGTTCCTGTTCAACAGACCCAAGCAGTGCTATGTTACTAACATGATGAACCAGCCTAAGTCCTTTGGAATGGGCAACCAGGGAGGGTCCCCAGGAAAAGATTATAATAAAGGAGTGAATAGTTAATACATTCCTGAAAAGAGCAATGCACTTCCAGCTGCCAATTGAAAGCAAACTGGTTTTGGTGTCTTTACTAACAGATATAAAAACATTTGCAGGTATCTAGCTGCATGCCAGGTGCCAGGGGATGTGTTAATTAGATCCAGTAAAGAAACAATATCTGGAATAGTCTACAAATGGAGTCCCCCACCACCTGATTGAATATATAACAAAGATTCATCTGTTGTCTATACAGTAAAAAAAGGCAAGCTGTACAGGGATATGGTAAGAATCAATAAACCTGCATCTTTCAAGTCGTAGATGATGGCATCTATCTCTTCAATTGATTTTGGAGAGGTCTATTTACATATCACTTTCTGACTACTTAACACCAAATTTTTGGGAGGATGAGGAAGTTCTACAGGTTTCCATTTGGCCTTTCCTATCACAAATGGCCTCACTCCATAGACCAGGGAAACAATATGGGGATTCTATCTGCTGTCCAGTTGTCTATTTCAGCTATGCATTTTATAAGTGAGAAAATAACTATTGTTTGACATAGATAATCAGTGTCCCGTTTACCACTGACAACAGATTAATTAGTGCTTTAAATCTAGTCAGATCAGAGTCTGAATGTCATATTGCTATCCTTAATGATGTATTCTTCTAGAACCACTTCTAGTGGTACCAATAATTGTTTCAGTAAGTATTAAATTTAAAATGATACACATTAAGCAATTTATTATAGGAAATAGAACTTACATGATTGTGGGAGAAGCCAAAGCAGGGAAGGCCTGGGAGAGGAAGTGGAAGATTTGAAGACATCAATAATCAGTTTTTTTTAAGCATTGGCATAGGTGAACAAGTCAGAGCTTCCAAAGAAATCTCAGAAACTAGGCTCATTCAGTCACTGAAGTGGGGACCCCAAGTGAGAAATTTCTTGCAAAGAACATAGCAGCTGCTGTATCTATGTAGGCTACTACTTCTGTGCATCTATAGCCAACCATCTGGCAGTATTTGTTACCTTGCAGTAGTCTCAGGAATATTCTTTATCTTTTCACCACCATATCTTGCCCTGAAGTTCTTTAGAGAGCAATAATTCTGACAGGCAATTCTTTATCTTTTCACCACCATATCTTGCCCTGAAGTTCTTTAGAGAGCAATTATTTTGCTTCAGTTCCACTCTCCAAATCTCATACAAGTTCCTCTTTTGAAAAACTTTAACCTGGAGCCATAGTGGGAAGAAGGTACTGGGGAAATGTAGCTACCAACTTAACCAAGTTAACAATAGAACAGTCTAGCATCAAAATAGTGATATGAAGGTGAATAAAATATGGAGTGGAGTTAGAGGGGGAGCTAACAGAGGAAGCTAAGAGAAAAGTCAGTAATGAAACAGGAAAACCAGGAGGATGTGGTTTCTTAGACACCACATGCAAAAACTGCCTCAAGAAGAAGAGTTATTGATTCTGCCAATGCAGATTAAAGGCTAAAGAAAATGAGATTTTGGAGCTGACCAAAATGTTTAAGAACATGGAGATCACTGTTGATCTTTAGGTGGATGGAGTGAAGCTGGTAATGAAAGCTTGAAGTTACCGGTGTAAAGGGAAAAACTGGAGACAGGAGAATGAATGATTATTGCAAGGAAATTTTCTATAAAATGTTATAGAGAAATGGAGTGGTAGTAGGGAAGTGCCCTAGATTAAGGAAGGTTTTTTTTTTGTTTTTATAAAGATTTTGTTTTGTTTTTTATAAACTATTAAAGTATTTTTGGATGTTAAGTATAGAGGCAAAAATTAATGGTGCAAGAGAAAAACAGTGTGGGGGAAGTGAAGGAGTAAAGTCTTTTTTCGTGTAGAGTATTATTTTTTATTAACACATAATAGTTGTACATATTTATAGGGTGCAAGTGACATTTTGACACATGTGTACCATACATAATGATCAAATCAAGGTAATTAGAATATCCATCACCACACACATTTGTCATTTATTTGTGTTTGGATCTTTTCAAATTGAAGGAGTGAAGTCTTTAGGCAAAGAAAATGGAACCCAGTATACATAAAGAGGGGCTTACCTTATGAGGCATATGAGTACTTGATCCATTTTACCAGGAGGGAAGATAAAGTAGATGAATACAAATATAAGTACAATGTGGATTTGTTGTCCAGGATAAGATGAAGACATTCTTTTCTCATTTATTCCATATTCTTAATGAATTAAAAACTAGGGTTATTAGACAAAAGTGACACAAGCAAAAGGAGTTTTGGAAATCTGAGGAAAGATGAGAAATTGTGAAGTGATTATCTTGGAAAATAAAAAATTAATTCAGAGAAGGAAAGTTGTATGCTTGGTAGTACTAGACCCTCACTTTTTAGGTGCACACAGCCAACGTGATACTGAATGAGGAAAAGTTGAAAGCATTTCCTCTGAGAACTGAAACAAGACAAGGATGTCCACTCTCACCACTCCTCTTCAACATAGTACTAGAAGTCCTAGCCAGAGCAATCAAACAAGAGAAAGAAATAAAGGGCATCCAAATCAGTAAAGAGGAAGTCAAACTGTCACTGTTTGCTAATGATATGACTTTTTTTTTTATCATTTACCTAATGACTCCTCCAGAAAGCTCCTAGAATTGAAAAAAGAATTCAGCAAAGTTTCCAGATACAAAATTAATCTAAATGTATCAGTAGCTCTTCTGAACACCAACAGTGACAAAGCTGAGAATCAAATCAAGAACTCAACCTCTTTTACAATAGCTGCAAAAAAAATTGAAATACTTCATCTAACCAAGGAGGTGAAAGACCTCTACAAGGAAAACTACAAAACACTGCTGAAAGAAATCATAGATGACGCAAACAAATGGAAACACACCCCATGCTCATGGATACATAGAAACAATATTGTGAAAATGACCATACTGCCAAAAGCAATCTGAAAATTCAATGCAATTCCCATCAAAATACCACCATCATTCTTCACAAAATTAGAAAAAAAATCTAAAATTCATATTTTAGAATTTAGAAACAAAAAAGAGCCCACATAGCCAAAGCAAGACTAAGTAAAGCAAAAAGAACAAATCTGGAGGCATTAATTTACTTGATTTCAAACTAAACTATAAGGCCACACTTACCAAAACAGCATAATACTGTTATAAAAAATAGGCACATAGACCAATGGGACAGAATAGAGAACCTAGAAATAAACCCAATTACTTATAGCCAAATGAGCTTCAACAAAACAAACAAAAACATAAAGTGAGGAAAGGACATCCTTTGCAACAAATGGTGCTAGGATAATTGACTAGCCACATGTTGCAGAATGAAACTTGATCATCATCTCTCACCTTATACAAAAATCAACTCAAGATGGATTAAGGACTTAAATCTAAGACCTGAAACTATAAAAATTCTAAAAGATAACATTGGAAAAACCCTTCTAGACATTAGCGTAGGCATGGATTTTATGACCAAGAACCCAAAAGCAAATGCAATTAAAACAAAGGTAAATTGCTGGGGCTTGATTAAACTGAAGAGATTTTGTACCGTAAAAGGAAGTCAGTTGGCAGAGTAAACAGACAACCCGTAGAGTGGGAGAAAATCTTCACTATGTATACATTTGTCAAAGACTAATGTCTGGAATCTACAATGAACTCAAGCAAATCAGTAAGGAAAAACAATCCCAACAAAAAGTGGTCTAAGGACATCAATAGACAATTCTCAAAAGAAGATATACAAATAGCCAACAAACAATCTCAAAAGAAGATATACAAATGGCCAACAAACATATGCAAAAATGATATGGGAAATGCAAATCAAAACCACAATGCAACACCACCTTACTCCTGCAAGAATGGCTATAATCAAAAAATAGTAGATGTCGGCGTAGACACAGTGAACAGGAATCACTTCTAAACCGCTGGTGGGAATGTAAACTAGTACGACCACTACAAAAAACAGTGTAGAGATTCCTTAAAGAACTAAAAGTAGAACTACCATTTGATCAAGCAGTCTCACTACTCAGTATCTATGCAGAGGAAAATAAATTATTATATGAAAAAGATACTTGGACATGCATGTTTATAGCAGCACAATTCACAATTGCAAAAAATGTGGAACCAGTCCAAATGCCCATCAATCAACAAGTGGATAAAGAAACTGTAATATATATATATGTGATGGAATACTACTCAGCCATGAAAAGGAATGAATGGCACTCGCAGCAACCTGGATGAGATTGGAGACTATTATTCTAGGTGAAGTAGCTCAAGAACGGAAAACCAAACATTGTACGTTCTCACTCGTAAGTGGGAGCTAAGCTATGAGGACACAAAGGCATAAGAATAACACAATGGACTTTGGGGCCTAGGGGGAAAGGGTAGAAAAGGGGTGAGGAATAAAAGACTACAAATAGGGTGCGGTGTATACTGCTTGGGTGATGGGTGCACCACAATCTCACAAATCACCACTAAAGAACTTGCTCATGTAACCAAAAACTGCCTGTTCCCAAATAACCTACGAAAAAACATTTTTCAAACTCTGGTGTAAAGATAAATAGACATCAGTTAATCAATCACATTATTTTTGTGTTCTTCTGCAGCTATGCCTGCTGCTTCAGTGCAGGAAGAAATAGGTTGTTGTCTTACACTGAGCTAGCTTGATTTTTTCCAAGGAACATAACACTGCTCACATTAAAGTAAGTCTCAATGGAAATTTATGGGCAAGTACAGATGTATCTTATGTGATAATTGAACCAGGAGTGGAAGATCAGGACTTAAGCTACTATCTCATCTCTTCAAGACCATTTGATTCTCATCTCTGATTTTTGCACTATATATACTTTATATTTTTTTCTCTCTGTGCCAGCCAGATTTTTCTTTCTTTTTGTATAATGGCAGAAAATGGTTGTCCTGCCCAGAATAGGTTAACCTTCCAGCTCCAAAGGCCAGCAATACCAATTCTAGATTTCTAACAAGAAAAATCAGATTAGCTTTGCTTGGGTCAGACTTCGGAGAGAAAGGGTTAAAGAGAAAAGTTTCCCAGAGCAGATAAATTAATTGATCTGAAATCCTCAACAAGTTCTTTTGGTATGATTCTGAACATTTATGGTCAATCCAAAATATTTAGCACTGCAGAAATGGAATAATGAAGTAAATTTATATTTCATAGAATTTCATGTAGTCAGATAATTGAGTTTTAGAAGGGAGAGGGCTATTAAAATAGTGATTTCTGCTTTCCAGTGAATCCCAATGGCCTTCTAATCTTGCAGCCTTGTAGAACACCGTATCTTTAGGATTTCCTCCAGTACCAAAACCCATCTCAAGGAACTCCTGGAGAAAATGGTCCACAGAGCATGAGTAATCCCAGGAAGATATGCCCTAAGGACCTTTGTAGTGTGCTTTATGATCTCAATACTTATATCTCCTGCTCACACCTAATTCAGAGGCCTGCTGCATCCAGCAATCAGTCTCCAATAAGAAAAACAATCCAGAAGACAGGCTGAGGCAGCCAGTGCTTACAATGGCATTTCTGAATGAATGGTAAATTTAAACTGGGAGAACACCTGCAGTTGATTTAGATTAAAAGCAACGGAGCAGCATTGTATGTTCAGGAAGAAATTTCTTTAAAATGCAAAGAATTTTTGTTTGCTCAGTATCATGTTTTTTATTGCAAATATTATGAGTACTAATAATACAAGAATGTTCATCCAGTACTGAGAGTGGCAGAAGGACTTTTAGCAGGTGTGATACAGATTTAGGAAGTAATCACACTGATTCTCTAAGGCACGTAAAAATAAACAAGACAGATGCCTTAGGGTCTCCAAAAATGTGAGATGGAGATGGCTATTGGATCCCAATACACTAAAAGAAGTATCTATTTATACTACCTTTTAAAAATGCAGATGTATCAGTATATCGTTTTTAAAAGAAAAAAAAACGATGATTCCTCAAGATACACTTGAAAACCAGACCATATGTGCTTTGAAAAGGCTAATATATCATCTTGGCTATAAACAGATCCCAAACTATGTCTGCCCAGCATCTTTGCTATTATTGAAGACAACCAGGGTAAACTAGCTCCACAGTCGGCCCCAAGAATATAATTTCCAGTTAGAAAACATTCACTCACTAGCCCTTTCCCTGCCTTAAGCGAAAGCTGGTAAAACTATTAGGTATCAAAGTTCTCAGGGAAAGTGATCTGAAATATATAAAGCACAATTCCAAAGTTATTTTAATATTATTTAGAGAGATATGGCCAGCAACCTTATCTGGATTACAGTCAGAAGGAATTAGACCTGTAAGGTGCTAAAGACGAGGAGGATCTAACCCAGAACTAGTAATGGTTGTCTCAAAAGGTACATCCCCTGGAAGGCAACCAAGACCCTCAGATGAGGGGAAAAAAATGGAGAGGCTTCCAAGAACACTCCATCACAGTGGTAACTGAGGAAGGAATGTGCTGAAACATCGGATGAACATCCCAGTCTTCCCTAGGATTAGGAAAAAAGTGAAGTAATAGTAAAAGCATTTTTTAGGGTGACTTAAGTGAGCTGATAGAAGATATATGAATATAGGCAAGCCTTATGATCTCAAGTACATAGAGAAATAAAACCTCAAAGGATTTTAGCATTACGAAGCTGAATCAGTGACCACAAACCAAAGTATTATTATTCTTGTGTGACGGTGCAAACATGTTCTGGCCACCTCCATACATATGAAGATAATTACCATTCGTTGTCAAGTGGAGGAAGTGCTTTTGTAATACTGGGTTAAAGGCAGGGAATTTCAAGACACTGAAAATTGTTTCAATAGGTACTAAACTCTGAACAAGCAGGAGGGCCATTATAGTGATGATAATGACAAAACTCGGTGCTGTAGACACATACTAATGGGCCTGTTTCATACCTCTCCTGGTGAAAGAGCCACATTTCATATGCATGAAGCCGATGAACATCTAACTTGGTAACTGGCTTATATTTCAGGGATGGGGAAAGTATTTAAATGATTTCTGGTCATGACACAATTTGACAGAGAAGACGGAATGAAGATATCTATTTCTCAGTTTAGACCTTTTTTTTTTTTTTTGGCAAGTTTGTCTTTCTCAGTCCATAAGGGAAAAATATTCCTTCCTCTGTAGCCCCCAGTCACCTCCTGACTTGATGACCACTCTATCCGACTGCCTCATTCTTCAGGGGAAAGGTCATGAACCCAACGTAATCGATGACTTTACCTTGAGAAATGGCAGCGTGCAGTTGGATGGACTACTTCTTCCCATCCGCACCCATGTGTTCTAAAGATTCCAGGACCAGAACTATGAATCATATCCTAAAAGTCTGAGGAGATACGGTCTGTAGTACTTTAATTCCTTTTCATTGTAGCCTGTTTATTTCACAGCCTCTTGATGAGAGGTTGGTTAAGCTCATCTGATTCTCCAATTCCAAAGGGAAGAGGTTAGGAAAGGATGACAGTTTACATCATTCACCACTGATTTCTCAAATTAATACAAGCTGAAGCCAAGTCAGTGGTAATAAGTGTTCCTGTCCAACCAGAAACTATTTCATTCCTGCATGCAGCAAGCATTTGCTCACTGTGATGTGAACACTATTATTTGATACTTCATTGGTTTCCCTTGACAGGTCTCTTTTTATCACCATTTTTAGAGTTGGGTGTATTCCTATCCTATGGGTTGAAGAATTTCTTCACTAGAAGTAACTGGGTAAAGTCTATACAACAGACCTGCGGAACTTGTAAGCTACATCCCTCTTCCAAGGGACAGCGTTAAATTTCCAATTCAATGATTCTTAAGTAACCACAAAGGGGCTCTGTCACTGCCCCACAGAGTCCTAACTTTTCTTTGCCTCCACGCAAGCCTGCACACAGGCATGACCACATAAACACCATGCAGAGCACTTTACCTGCATTTTCTAATTCACCCCTCCCTGTAGCTAGGCACCATTTTTATCCTCCTTATAGAAGAAACAATAAATCAATGTGCCACACCTGGGATCACATGGCTAGCAAGTGGCAGGGCTGGACTGAAACCATTATTTTTAGCTGTTTTTAACCAGCACACTCTCTTAGTTGTCTCTCTAAAATCTTTTTTTCAGCCTCTTATTTTATGGTTGAAAGACTTGGGTCCAGAATAGTGAAAACAACTTTCACAAGAGCCCAAGGCTTCTTGAATCCCAGGCTGGAGCTTTCTCTGATTTAGTTTTGCTTTCCTCATGTTTGCTTCTAACCATTGAGGTTCTTGGAAAGGATCTATGTTATTACCACAGCATTCCAGTGTATGCTACTGAAGACAGTTGAAATGTAATTAAACAGAATGTCTATGATAATAAAAGCCATCTCTTTTCATGTACTATTCAGCTCACTTGCAATACAGAAAGGGTTTGATCCCAGGAAAAAAGAAAAAAACATACGCAACTCTGTGATTCATATCAAGGAAGGCCTGGCCAGTTTTTCTGATTATCTTGGAGGAAGAAAGCATTTCCATTTCTTCCTTCTAAATAGCTTCTGAAATAGAAGTGTTGCTTTTCTTAAGACAAGGCACATTTTTTTTGAGGCCAATGGCCACATCTGAATGATGCCGAACAGAATGCTGGAAATTATTGATGTAGTCAGTAAGCCAAATGGCCCATAGGCAACATGGTATTTCCTGAGAGGTGCAGAGAGAGAGACTGGTCATTTTCCTACACTTAGGAGAGAACTTTCAGAGTTGAGCTTCTCGTGTGTGTGTGTGTGTGTGTGTGTGTGTGTGTGTGTGTGTGTGTGTCTCTACATGCAGGCACAGTCCAGGAGAGAAGAGGGTATAGAGAGAAAGAGGACAAGACAAGAACCACCCGAGGCTAAGGAGTCATCTCTGCCATGTGTTTGCCTTCAGGAATTCAGAGTTTGTGATTCTCTCAGCATTTTTGTCTAGAATTTTAGTTTGGTATATAAAATTCTACAAATAAATGGATGGAGCAGAGTATGTGAGGGCAGGAGACAAGAGCAGTCTTTGAGAGAGAAAAAAATTTGTATTACAGGAGCAATGACTGGTTTCACACATTTTGCTGATTTTTTATTTAAAAAGTATATTGATAATAAACACATTACTTCTATAGGTCATACCAACTATTTTCCTGTACTAAACCACATTTTTTTCTGTGCTAACACCACATACAGACTCACACAAACACACACACATACACACTCTCTCTCTCTCTCACATGACATTCAAACCCTTTATAAGCTAACCCATCCTATTGTGCCATCCCTGAAACACATGCCTCAAGCATCCTATTTTCCAGCAAGAAAAAACTTCTTGCTGTTCCCTGAATGCCAAGGTTTCGGCCTTTCCTCTGCTCATGCCATTTTGATCACTTTGGATGCCCTTTCCCTTTTTCAGGCTAGAAAATCCTACCCATGTTTCAAAGCCCAACTTAAGTACCACTTCTCTAGGAATGCTTAACCGACCCCAATCTCCCTGTGCTTTACCTCATTCTATCTGGCCCTACAGATACAAGCATCTGGCCCTGATGGATGAACTACGGATGGCTATACGTGTCTGTCCCTCCATGCTATTGCAATTCCATCTCTACTCTGCATATTCGAAATTCCTTCAGAGCAAAGGCTCTCTAAACATACCTGTAACCTCCTTCAACCCTGCTTGTTTCTGTGTGCCTAATGAATAGCAAGTCTTTCAAGCAGCCTTCTTAAATAATGACCATATTGACTGACTGATTTGACTGACTGATTGATTTGTATTAATACATTTAGATATCTACTCCCTAGATGTAACAATGAAAATATATTAAACTAATTCAATCCTGTGTCTGAAAGCAGTTCTGGCAATGCTTCCTGTCACTTCCTCTCTTTTGTGATAATGAGTGAAATCAAATGATAAACAACCACTTAAAACCTCCATTCTCAAGTTCAGTGTCTGTGCTGGTTGTTTTTTATTTGCCCCTATAAGTCCATTCTCTGCCCTTTTCTGCCCTGCTCTGTACTCTAAAAGACTAATCGTTAGGAATTGCATCATCCAGGCTGTTTTGCCCTATAGCTTTTGGCAAATGGGTTCAGGTAATGCGAGACACTGCCAGGACCACAGAGGGCAGGGGAAAAGAGAGGTCAGAACATTTATTTCCCACCCTAACTTTGCTGGAATATAGCTGGGCAGTGGCTACAGCTTTTTTTATCTAGGCCCATGGATCCTGTTGTTTTAGTTTTCTATTGCTGCTGTAACAAATTACCACAAACTGGGTGACTTAAAACAATATAAATATATTATCCTACAGTTCTGTAGGTCCGATATGTGACAGAAGTCTTGATGGACTAAAATCAAATTGCTGGCAAGGCTGTTCTCTGAACTGGGGGCTCTTGAGAATTCTGCTTTATCATTCCCAGCTTGTTGGGTCTGCCCACATTCCTTGGCTCATGGTCCCTTGCTTCCATCTTCAAAGCCAACAAAGTTGCCTCTCACTGGCCTTTCTTTCTTCATCACATCTCTGGCCATAGCAGAGAAAGGTTATTTTCCTTTAAGGACTGAATTGATTAAATTAGGCCATCTGGATAATTCAGGATAATGTCCCCATCTCAAAGTCCTCAACCTTATTCACATGTGCAAAGTCTCGTTGCCATGTAAGGCAGCATATTCACACGCTCTGGGGATTAGGGCACAGACATCTTTGAGGAGCCATTCTTCTTTCTATCACACATGGGTTTCTATCTCACTGTTTCCTTTAGTTGCCTAGACATGTCAATGGCTTCTTGATGTTGTTAATCCCTGGGACCTCATTATTCTGTGTTCCTTCCCTTACTATACCCTCAGCTTTACACATAGTTTCTTCATTAAATTCTCTTTAGTCAGCCTTCTGAGCATGCTGTATGATTCCTGCAAGGACCCTGACTGATCCCACAATACTCAGTCATCCACCACAGATAAAACAGTGTGGCTGGAGTCCTACTGGAATCCTAGCAGACAGTATTTGGTTTTCTGCTAGAAAGTGACTGATGATTCCATTAGAGAAACCAGCTGTCTGGATGAACTGGGGCCAGTTTCACCCACCACTTACTTTCCTTGTTCTGTGTTGGTGAAGAGTTGAAATGGGTTTTCATACTTGGGAAATATGAAGAGGTGGCTCACTCAGCAAAGCTAATAGCTGGGCAGCTTCATTACTTTGGGAACTATTTAAAGATCAACTAGCTCCTAATGCACAACCAGAAGAAAAAAGATTCAAATTTGTGAAAAATCAATAAAGTCAAGGCCCTGAAATGTCTGAGAGCAAAGCAAGTAAGGTTTACTCCAACACATTCTTTATCCCAAAAGACTCTCCCCTCAGCCTTCCATCTCAGCACAATTATTTCAATGATTCAAAGCATCTTCTTTGGCAGGAAATAAACCTGGGTTTGGATCCCAGCTCTCTCACGTTGATAAATTATTTAACGTCTCCAAGCCTCAGTTTTCTTATCTGTAAAGTGGAGATGGTGTCTGCAGGGTTGTTGAAACATTGAATAGGGTATATACATATTCACATTGTGCCTAAGGATGTATGACATTACATAATAACAATATATTATTACGATTTGTTAGTAGTATTAAATCCTGCCAATTCTTTAAGGCCAAGTTCAAATCCGCACCTCCAACAACTCTTCCTAGATGCCTCCAAACTTCAGAGATCTTCCTTTCCTTTAAATTCTTACAATCCTTGTACCTAATGCAGTAGACAATTGGGCAGCTATTTACCATAATGACCATAGTCCCCTTCAGAGTAAGAACTATGTCTTCATTGGCATCTCCCTTTGTGTCTAACCTAATGGTGGACATAGAATAGACACTCAGGAAGTATTTATCAATTGATGATCTTCCAGATGGATTGCCATCATGAAAGGTATATTTTCACAACCTTTCTTCCAGCTTTTTCTGCCTCTATTTGCCATTCTAAAGTCAAAAGAGAAGGTAATACAGTATCTATCTACACAAGAAAACAGACGATTCTTCCTCATTTAAAGTTAGAGGTAGGCCAGGCGTAATGGCTCATGCCTGTAATACCAACACTTTTGGAGGCCAAGGTGGGCAGATCACAAGGTCAGGAGATCAAGACTATCCTGGCTAACACGGTGAAACCCCATCTCTACTAAAAATACAAAAAATTAGACACGTGTCGCAATCCCAGCTACTTAGGAGGCTGAGGCAGGAGAATCACTGGAATCTGAAAGGCAGAGGTTGCAGTAAGCTGAGATCACACCACTGCACTCCAGCACCTGGCCAACAGAGCCAGACTCCATCTCAAAAAAAGAAAAGTTAGAGAGGTGTCTTACAGTTTTCCAAACCATAGAGGGTGTCTCCTCTAATATCAGACCATTTGTCAGGATATGTGCTATAATTCTGACTTCAGGAAAAATTTTATCTTCTGTATTCCTTATATTAATCAAGATAGTCTAGATTATGCTAAAGGAACAAATTATTCCAAAACTCAATCACTTAAAAGCTGAGACAACATAATGAAAGTTTATTTCTCCTTAGTGAAATAACATGCTGAAGGTTTGGGGAAACCATCTCTACACAGCCCCTTATGAATCCAAGCTGACTCTCCATCCTCAAGCTCCACTGTCTGGAGCATGCCATCTCTTCAGTTGTAACAGTACGAAAAGGCAATACTGGAGAGTCTTCTACAATTAAGTCCCAGGTCCAAACATGACACATATCACTTCTGCTTACAACCCCATGGTCAGAACAAGAATCACATGGCCCTGCTGAATGGCAAAAGGCATGGAAAAGTGGTATCATTGCACTGTCATGGAAAGAGAGGAGAACCAGATTGAGGGGAGAACTGGAAGTCTTTACCAAACTTCTTAAAACACTCGTTCAACTCTATCTTGTATGAAAATCTTTTCTCCTTCCAGACTGCAAACTCTTTTGAGGGCAGAGATCCTAACTGATTCATCTGTAGTTCCACTCCCTGCTCCCTCAATACCTCGCTAGCAAACTCTCTAGCATGCTATCCAAGTATATTTGTCGAGTTCATTTCTAAAATTTACCAAATAGTTATTGAATGCTTCCTATTGCCTGGCGCTGTTCTAGGTGATGGAGATATGGCCCCGAACAAAATACACACCTATCTCCAAGCTCATAAAACTTAGATTTTAGTGTGAAAGGAAAACGAACAAAAAAAGTAGACAAAATGTATAATTAGGTGGTTGCTGATAAGTGCCAAAGAGAAAAATAAATCAAGGAAAAGGGTTACTAACTATGTATGTGGTAGGGGTTTGGGCAGATAATGACTGTGTGGAGCCAAACGGGGAGGAGAGTTGACCAGGAAGACCTGTGCTTCTTGTGGTGACATAGACAAACAAGGAGTAAGGATATAATAAGGTGAGTTTTGATGGTCTCAAGTCTCAAGGAAGATGGCAGTGGTGTGGCTGTGGGTATTGGGTGTGAAAAGAGGAAGAGATCGGAGCCCTGGCAGCTCATGAAGAGATTGGGAGTTCCCTTTCCACTCCCACAAATACCAACGAGGATGCCAAAAAACAGCGGCTTTTCTGATTGTCCTTTTGGGTTACAGACAAGGTATAGAGCTTAATAAGAGGGCATTTTAATAGGAGCTTGTAGGTGAATTTAATTGATTTTTTTCTGTCACACATATTAAGACACTTATTATATATATTTTTTTCACTCAAATTAAAAATCTTAATAGCATCTGTAGAGTTCATTAAAATGTCTCTTTTTCAGGCTCTTAGCTGCTTCTTCATGTTCTCTCTTCACCCTAGTGTGAAATTTCTGCCTTATGATTTGTGAGAGAAAAGAATTCTAAAAATCTGTGAATTAAAGATCTCTTTGAAGATTGTTCCTACTGTGTTGGTGTTTCTTTCATTTTTCTTTCATGCTTTAAAACTCTTTACCCCACCCAGATAATCATATGGACTATGGTGCTTATGAATGCCACATTGATATGTATCTTTTGTTAATTTGACTATCTACGGCATGTGGGTAATCTTTGTTAAGCTCCTAATAACTATAAATGTTCTATTAAAAGGATGGATCTTCAGAACTTCCAATCCTTTTTGTTAACATCTAGACTGCTTAAATCTTCCTCACAATGAGAGGGATAGAGTAGGAAGGCAGGTGGCTTAAGTACTGTCTGAGCTCTATTATTGAAGTTTCTTGCATGTTCTGGAACTCACTTTCCTCTTCTGAAAGGTTAAGTTGGTAACTTTTACTCTGGTAAGTCATTACTACCATCAGTTTTATAGTAATTATATTTTTATTACTCTCTACAGGCATGTACTAGACATCTTATATAAATTACCTTTTTTATCGTGGTCAAAAACGGGAAGTTGCCATCTTAACCATTTTTAAGTGTGCAATGCAGTAGTATTAATATAAACACATTGTATAACAGAACTCTGGAAACTTTTCATTGCCCAAAATTGAAGCTATACATCCATTGAACAACTCCCATTTACCTCCTGTCCCAATCGCTGGGAACCACCATTTTACTTTATGTTTCTAAGAGTTTGACTATTTTAGATACCTCATGTATGTGGAATTATGTAGTGTTTGTCTTTTGTGACTGGCTTATTTCACTTAGCATAATTTCTTCAAGGTTCATCCATATAGAAGCATATGACAGTATTTCCTTCTTTTTATGAAACTGAAAATATTTCATTATATGTATATATTTTCTTTAGTTGTTCATCTGTTGATGAACATTTAGGTTGTTTCCATCTCTTGGCTATTGTGAATAGTGCTTTAAAAAACACTAATGTGCAAATATCTCTTCGAGATCCTCTTTCAAATATTTTACATACATACCCAGAAATGATATTGCTGGATCACATATTATTTCTATTTTTAACTTTTAAAATAACCTCCATATTATTTCCCATAGTAGCTACACTATTTTATATGCCCACCAACAGTGTACAAGTGTTCTAATTTCTCCACATTCTCCCTACCACTTGTTAATTTAGTGATGTTTTACTGATGTTTTAGTTTTAGTGATGGCGGTATTCTAACAGGTGTGAAGCCACATCTCATTGTGGTTTTAATTTGCATTTCCCTAATTATGACTGATATTGGGAATCTTTCAATATACTTATTGACCATTTTAATACTTTCTTTGGAGAGTTGCCTGCTCAATTTTTTTGCTTTTTTAAAATCTCAACAAAATCAGAAACAACCCAGCAACATTTGTTGAAAAGACTATCTTTTCACCATTGTGTAGCCTTAGCACTTTTATTGAGGATCATTTGATTGTGTACATGAGGATTTACTTCTGGGCTCTCTCTTCTGCTCCATTGACCTACGTTTGTCTTCATGTCATTATCATGCTGTTTTAAATATTGCAGATTTGAAATGTTTTGAAATCTGAAAGTGTGAGGCATCCAGCTTTTTCTATCTCAGGATTGTTTTAACTATTTGGGGCCCTTAGTAATTCCAGATTAATTTTAGAAATTTGTTGCAATTTCTGCAAAAATAAAAATTGATTTTATATTGTTGTTGAGATTTTGATAGGGATTGTATTGAATCTATAGATCACTTTTGGTAGTATAAACATTTTAACAATATTAATTCTTTCCAAGCAGGGACACAAAATGTCTTTCCATTTATTTGTCTTTTTTTCAGTTTCTTTTATCAATATTTCATAATTTTGGATGTAAAATTTTCACCTTGTTAAGGTTATTTTTATATATTTTAATTTTTTAGATGCTATTTTAAATGTAATTGTTTTTAAATTTTCCTTGGATAGTTTGTTGTTTATAGGAATTTAACATTTTTTGTATTAAATTTTAATTCTGCAACTTTGCTAAATTTATTACCTCTGATAGGTTTTGTGTGTATGCATGTGGACTCTTTAGGGTTTTCTACATACAAGATCATGTTGTCTACAAACAAAGAAAATTCTGCTGCTTCTTTTCATATTGTGTGCTTTTATTTCTCTTTCTTGCTTTGTTGTTTCGGATAGGATTTTGAGTACTACGTTGAGTAGAAGCGGTAAGAATGGGCATCCTTACTTCAGTTTTGATTTTGAGAAAATTGTTTTAGATTTTTGCCATTTTGAGTATGATGTTAGCTTTGGGCTTTTTACATATGGCATCTATTAAGTTGAAGTAACATCTTTCTATTCTTAGTTTGTCATTTTTATTATAAAAGAATATTAAATTTTGTCACGTTTTTCTGCATTAATCTGCTAATGTAGTGTATTACACTGATAAATTTTCATGTTGAAACTAACTCCCACTTAGTCATAATATATCATCCTTTTAATATATTTTTGAATTTCGTTTGCTAATATTTTATTGAAGATTTTTATATCAATATTCATTAAGGGTACTAGCTGTAGTAGTTTTCTTTCTCATATCTTTTTCTGACTTTGGCATCACGGTGGTGCTGCTCTTACAGAATGAGTTTAAAAATGTTCCCTCCTTTTCAGTTTTTTGGAAGAGTTTAAAAAGAAATAGTGATAGTTCTTTAAATGTCCACTAGGATTCTCCAGTGACGTCATTCAGTCCCGGGCTTTTACTTTGTTTTTCTGGGTTCTTGATATGTGTTTTTTGGTTTTCAATTTCAACTTTGTAAAAGATCAGATGATTGTAGGTATGTGGCTTTATTTCTGAGTTTTCTGTTCTTTTCCAATGGTCCGTGTGTCTATTTTTGTACCAGTACCATGCTGTTTCGGCTACTGTAACTTTATCATATGGCTTAAAGTTGGGTGGTATGATTCTACCAGCTTTGTTCTTTTTGCTTAGAATTGCTTAGGCCATTTGGTCTGTTTTTTTTATTTTATATGAATTTTAGAATAGTTTGCTCTAATTCTGTGAAGAATGACATTGGTAGTTTGATAGGAATAGCATTGAATCTGTAAATTGCTTTGGGCCATATTACAATACTGATTCTTCCAATCCATAAGCATGTAATGTTTTCCCATTTATCTGTGTCACCTCTTATTTCTTTCAACAATGTTTTGTAGTTCTCCTTGTAAAAATCTCCTTGGTTAGTTGTATTCCTAGGTATTTCTTTCATTTTCTTTGTGGCTATTGTAAGTGTGATTGTGTTCTTGATTTCACTCTGAGATTGAACCTTGGTGGTGTATAGAAATGCTATCAATTTTTGCACATTTATTCTGTATCCTGGAACTTTACTAAAGTCATTTATTAGTTATAGAAGCCTTTTGGCAGAGTGATTACAATTTTCTAAGTATAGAATCATTTCATCCTTGAAGAGAGATAGTTTGACTTCTTCTTTATCTATTTAGAAGCCATTTATTTACTTAACTTGCCTTATGGCTGTGGCTAGGACTTCCAGTACTTTCTTGAATAGAAATGGTGTCAAAATTATACCAAGCACATTTCTGAGCCACAGTGCAATACAAACAGAAATCAATACCAAGATCTCTCAAAATTACGCAACTACATGGAAATTAAACAACTTACTCTTGAATAGCTCTTGGGTTAACATGAAAATTAAGGAAGAAATTTAAAAACTCTGAAAATACGGAAACAACTTGCCAAAATCTCTGAGATGCAGCTAAAGTAATGTTAAGAGGAAAGTTTTTAGTGCTAAATGCCTTCATCAAGAAATAAGAAAGGTCTCAAGTTAACAGTTTAACTTTACACCTATACAAACTAGAAAAATAATAAATCAGCCCCAAAGCTATCAGAAGAAAATACACAACTAGAATTCAAGAAGAACTGAATGAAACTGAGATGTAAAAATACATACAAAAGATCAATGAAACCAAGAGTTGTTTCTTTGAAAGAATATGCAAAATTGATAGACCTCTAGCTAGATTAACAAAGAAAAAAAAGAACCAAATAAGCAAAATCAGAAATGACAAAGGCAATATTCCAACTGATCCCACAGAAATGCAAAAGATCCTCAGAGACTACTATGAACAACTCTTTGCATACAAATTAGAAAATCTAGAGGAAATGTATAAATTCCTGGAAGCCCACAATCACCCGAGATTGAATCATAAAGAGATTGAAATCCTGAATAGACTAATATCAACTTCTGAAACTGAACCAGCAATAAAGAACCTAGCAACCAAGAAAAGCCCTGGACCAGGAGGATTCAGAGCTGAATTCTACCAGACATTAGTACAAGAAGAGCTTGTGCTAATCCTATTGAAGTTATTACAAAAAATTAAGGAGGAGATTCTCCTCCCTACCTCATTCTATGAGACCAGCATCATCCTGATACCAAAACCTGTCAGAGACAAAAACCCACACAAAAAAACTTCAGGCCAATATCCTTGATGAACATTGATGAAAAAATTCTCAACAATTTACTTGCAAACCAAATCCATCAGCACCCTGAATATATCATCCTACTCTGTTCTGGCCTGTAATGTTTCTGCTGAGAGATCCTACAATAATCTTATGGAGTCTTCCTTGTACATCATGAGCAAATTTTTTCTTGCTGTTCTCAAGATTCCCTTATTGTTTATAACTTTTGACAGTATATAATATGTCTCAGGATAAGCCTTTGGGGACTTACCCTAATTAAATTCCTTTGATTCTCTTGAATGTGGATGTTCATTTACTTCTTTTAATTTAAGAAGTTTTCTTCCATTATTTCTTCAAATAAGATCTCTACTTCATTCTCACTTTTCTTCTTCAACTCCCATAATGTGTCTATTAGTCTGCTTAATTATCTCCTTTAGGTTTCTTCACTTTTCTTCATTTAGTCCTTTAGAATTTCATTTTGATTCATTCTTTTTTCTTTTTATTTCTGACTTCTTAACTTCAAATGGCCCATTTTCAAGTTTGCTAATTCTTCCTGCTGTTGATCCCTTCTAGTAAATTTTCAAATTCAGTTATAGTATTTTTTTAGCTTCATAATTTCTATTTGAGTTTTTTTAATAGTTTTTATCTCTTTATATCTCATTTTGTTCATGCACCATTTTCCTGATTTTGTTTACTTGTCTTTCTGTGCTGTCTTATAGCATATTGAGCTTCTTTAAGATAAATATTTTAAATTCTTTGTTAGGTAGCTTATAAATATTCATGTTATTATTGTCAGTTGTCGGAGGTTTATATTGGTTCTTTCATTGAGTCATGTTTCTCAGTTTCTTTGTGTGCCTTGTTATTTTTTGTCAATTTTTGCATTTGACAAAAAAGTCCATTCTCATGCGCTACTAAAGACATACCCAAAACTAGGTGATTTATAAAGGAAAGAGATTTAATTGACTCACAGTTCAGCACGACTGGGGATGCCTCAGGAAATTTGAAATCATGGTGGAAGGGGAAGCAAACACATCCTTCTTCACATGGCGGCAGCAGAGAGAAATGCAGGGCAAAGGCGGGGAAAAGCCCTTTATAAAATTATCAGGTTTCATGAGAACTCAACTCACTACCACAAGAACAGAACAGAGGTAACTGCCCCCATGATTCAGCGGGGGACCTCCCACCAGGTCCCTCCCATGACAGGCAGGGATTATGGGAACTACAATTCAAGATGATATCACCCAGACCATATCACCCTGTCTTTATAGAATGACTTAAACAGGGAAAGGCCTTCATCAATCAGCAAACTAGAAATCAGAGGGCTTCCAAAAGCTTTAATGAAAATAAATTTTCTTGATGTTTGTGCATGTAATTTCCCAATTAAAGAGGTTTGCTGTGGTTTTTGTTTATTGTTTCTTGGGAGACTGCAGTCTTTTCTTCTCTCTGGTATCTCTCTGAGGTACTGCAGGTTCTCTGGATCTGTAAGAAGCTGCTGAGTTTTCTTTTGTTGTTTGCAGTCCCAGGCATCCAAGACAGGCCTGTTCCAATAGTGCTCCAGAAAAGGCAGAAATCGGTTCCTCAGGCAGCCTCTACCAAAGCCAGAATATTGCACACATGTTCCACTCTTCTCTGTCCCTCCTAAGGAAGAAGGCGTGGCTGAGTGCTTTCTCTGGAGTATAGTGAGTGGTCCCAGCTTTTATCTGAGATATTATAAGTTCTCTGACACTGTCACAAGCCACTAAGCACTCCTTTGTTCTCAGTGGCCCTGACATCCAAACTATGCCCAGTTCCTATGGCAGAGTTCTGAGTCAGACAAGACAGAAATCAGTCCTTTGGGCAGCCCACCAAAGAGTCAGAACATTATATGTACATTCTACTCTTTCAAAAATAAGCTGAGAGTTGGACCTTTCTTTGACCACAAGCTATGTCAGCTTCGGAGAAGGGCTGATGTGGTTGAAATTAAACAGCTTTTCTTGCCCATTTTAGTGCAGCTCTTCTTGGCTTCGAGCTTTTCTTGTGTACTGAGACTTTCTAACTGGCTTCTGGAGTTCTCATAAAGGTTTTGGATTTTGTATATTTGTTGTCAGTGTTTTTGTGAGGAACAGAGTCTGAGGCTTCCAATACTGTTAACTTGCTGTCATCTCTCTCCTATGTGGCATCTTTTGACTCTTGATTGGTAATGGAGTAGGCAGATGATGATTATTATTATTATTTTATAGATGAGAAAACTGAGAGTCCTAGAAGCTAATGACTTGTCCAAAGTTACTCAGCAAATAAGTGACTGTTTTGCTCATGGATGCATCCCAAGGTCCTGAAGTGCCAGGTACCAAATAAATATTTATAATGTATGTATATATAAATGTATGTATGTATGTGTATACAGACAAATAAAATCAAACCTTGAATATTTGCATTTAAAATCTGTACTCCTATTCCCTATTCTCAAAGAGTTTTGCAAAATGATTGACTAATCAACACCATATACTAAGAACCTATAACTTGGTTTCTAGTTTACAATGAGTCATAATAACCAAATACTCACTGAATAAACAGAAGTAGAACACATTAGAATAACGTTTTTTCTATCATTCCACCTCTATCTCAGGGCATATTTTATTTTCACTGGCCAAATGAAACCTAATCCCAGACTTATCATCTAAAATAAATGCATCCCCTGGGACCCTCCAGGGAGCAGGTGGATGGGTGGGTGTAATTCAGTCAGAAGATAAGGAAAGAAGTTTAATCTCCCCAAATTGCCAAGAATGTTTCCCTTATAATTAGGAAAGTGCATTCTGAAACTCTGCATAATTTAAAATACACTTCATGTCCTAATGGAAAAGGGCCAAGAATAGAGATAAATCTTTCCTATAAATAATCAATGCTATCAAAATGCCATGGCAAAAATATTCCTCTGATAGAAACAAAGACAGGTAGTTTTTTAGGATTTTATCTGCAGAGTGTCAAGCATATCAGAGTGCCTCCTTATTTATTTCATTTATTTATCAGTTTGGATGTTTCTCTCCAACTACTTCCATAAAAGACTCCATCTAGATTCAAAGTGAAATTCTATCTTTATACTAAATAATACAGAGAGTAAAACTAAATCAAACAGATAAAGGAAAAAAGAAATAGCTGATACTGAGCAATTAAGAAGGCTATATTCCTCCCAAAACCCTTATCAAGTGATTATCAACATTATTTATTCATATTATCATCTCAACAGTAGACTTGCTACTCCTTGAAAACATCTTTTATCTTTTTCATCTTTGTATTTCTTTTTCCCAGCATAGTGGCCCGCATACAGAAGGGGCTCAATAAATGTTTATTGCCTCCATGAATAAATACATGAGCTTATTAATTTTAATTGAGACAATCTCCACCTTTACTGGAAGCCTAAGATTGAAAATAGAAAGACAAAAATACACATTATAAAAAAAGAAATGATATGTTTTGATGAAAGAAAAAATGACTTGGTAAATATATGGTATAGCATCTATGAAATCCAAGGGAAGAGCAATCTATAATAAGCCATTATCTCATTACTTGAATGAGTTAATGAATCAATGAACAAATACAGTGTAAAGGGAGTGAGTCCATAGCCATTTAAGTCCTTCTAAGCAATCCAAAATTTAGTGCCTACAATGAGATGCTGAGATTGATTCTGGGATTACAAAGCTGAGCAAAAACTCCATCACTTATAATAATTTCAGGGATGGTTCTCAATCTTTAGCTGCACATTTAAATCACCTGAAGACATTTTTAAATACTTTGTTCAGCTATTATTTTTTTCAAAGCTATTAAATCAGAACCTCTGGGGTTGGGACTCACCCAAGCATGAGTAGCTTTTAAAACTTCCCAAGTGGTTGCAATTATAGTTGAGGTTGAAAACCACTGGCTTCTAGTGGAGCGGAGAAAAGTAATAAAACAAAGTTCGTTGAACAAATGTTTGTAGCTTACCTAGAGTAAAGGAATGAATGGGAATTAACTTTAATTCAGCATCTACTGCATACTAAGCAAGGTGTTATTGCTTAGATTTGTTGTCTCGTTTTATTATTACAAGATCACTGTGAGGTAAGTATTGTTATCCACAGTTGAAAGAAGAGAAAATTAAGTCATAGGTGACAGAAACACATCCCTACTCTGAAGGAGTTTTTAAAAACTAACCTAAAAGGAAAAACATAGGAGACATGACTGGTGTCACAGATGGAGGGCTAGCCAACAGTTTAGCCTCTAAGGGTATTAGAATCTGACTGATGCTGCTATAGTTTACAGGAAGCCCTCGACTTTGCAGATCCAAAAATCTACTGGACAGTGGTTTGTTTCTAAGGGACTGACACATGATAACCCAATTTCAAATCTTTAATGTGCAAGCCATGCTTTCAAAGCATGGCTATACAAAGAAAGAATTGTTTCTGTTAACTTTGTTTAAGCCCAAGATAGCTTGGGTGTATAAATCAGGTATGGGGGAAGAGACAGTGCTAAGGAATTTTCTTCCTGATCCCCACGATATTAGCATTTATTTCTTTTGCCCTTCAGGTGCAGCAAAGATTATCAAGAACTGAGCAGATAAACACTACATTTTTTTTTCTCTTTGAGGTTTCTTTTACTACATTTCATCAATACTGCATACTTAATTAACATTGTCTTTCTATAATACAATTACTATTTCAGCTTCTCATTAATCAGCTTCAGGTATTTCATTGTAAAGTGTTAGTTTATATGTCATTGTGTATACCTCCAGTCATATGATAGAACTGAGAAAATGAGGAAATGGTCCTTGTCCAGGCTCTGCCTCCAGTGGCCATGCTGCCTTGGACAAATAATCTTTCTGAGCAGGGGGTATACATTTTGCAAAAGAAAGAAAAAAATATTACTACATACCTTATTACTACATGAAAAATTATACAATCATTTACCCATCAATACAGTGCAGATTGAGTAATTTATTATTAATATGCCTTTCCTTATTCTTTCACCTGATCGTCTTGATTGGGTTTGATATTCTTACACACTGTCTCCATCACTGATTTACAGCTACAACTCACTCATCTCATTGCTAAACTTAAACTCTCTTTTATTGCACTTCTAGGGGTTGATTTTCTTTTGACATTATTGAGACATTTTGTTGTTTGCCTTAGGTCCTGATGATACTTCTGTGTAGAGCTTTATAATTTACCAATATTTTTAATGGCCTCTTATGAACTTGATAATGTCTCGAGGAAAGGAACAGAAGATGTTGTTATTCCACTTAATGGAAGACAGGGGAGTGACACAACAGGTAGGCGGTGGACTCAAACTCATTTCTTGATTCTAAGTGTTCTCTCCACTGAGTACACTCTGAGTTGGGTAACTCTATCCTATTTTACCAATCATTTTGAATCACTAGGCAGTTATTTCATCCCTGAAAGTTGTATTGCTATCCTTTGAAAAGAAAGCTAAGATGGTTTTTTTCCATGACACTTAGCCTTAGTCAGGTCTTTCAGGGGAGTGCATAAAGAATAGGGTAGGGAAACGGAGAAAGTCTAAAATAACATACAGAGTACCAACTGAAATTAATTACAGAGACTTACTCTAAATCAGTCCCATAAAAGAAAAATGTAAGTAGCTGGGTGTCTTTTAATCTAGAAAAATTAAAAAGAAGCCCAAGCAGCAGCCTTATTAACTTACTTTCTGTACATCAAGGGTTAGGACAATGGACATTGTTGATCTATTGTTCTCAAAACTAAATATTCCAGGATAGAGAAGCAACCATAGGAATTTGGGCCAGACCTTCTTGACTTAAAGACTGATTAAGCATGAGAAGAAACTCAAAAGGCAAGCTACTTATGTAATCACTATTCCTGATGATGTTAAAAGCAGCATTCTCATGGATGAGAAAAAAAGGTGACATGGGTGATTAACAGGCATAAAGTACCATCACTTTGGGGACATATCAGCATTTTTAAGTAGCAGAAGTGGGAGATGATAGTTTTTAAAGCATACTTAATATTATAATATTATGCATTTATAAAATTCAAAGGGCTTAATTATTTTCATAACGCAAGCTAAAAAAGTCAAGTGTAAGAAAGTCTTATACTCAAGCCAGGAAGGTTCTTAAAGGAATGGAAATAAGAGTTACAGGAATATTATATGTTTATAAAACAAGGGCAGGAATGAACAGGTTGTTAAAAAAAAATCCTTTGATACACAGTCATATCCAGTGACTGAGCTACTATCAGCTTGGAGGCAGAAGATCAGACAAGAGGTCCGTAGTTCCATGTCAGGGGTCCTGTTATTAAGCTTGAACGAACACCTATCTTCTATCATTCAGTTTTCCAACATTTAATGAATGCTGAGCATATATCAGACTCAGACTCAGGTCCTTGGGGAAAGGTAAATAAAGCAAAATCTCTGACCTAATAAAAGAAGCGGCAGCAGCAACTTAGAATCTAATGTTAGAGGCAGATAATGTATTTATTATGTGTAACAATAGGGAATGGAGAATACTAAAGTGCAATGGGTTCCAGAGACCCAAGAAACAAGTAGTAACGAATTCTTATTAAATCTCAGGATTTACTAAGTAAAAGTGCAGCTTAACTTTCCTTGAACAGACAAAGAGCGTAGGTTTGGAAAGAAGTAAAAGTAATCCTCAAAAAAATCCCCAACACCAAAATTTAACTCCTTGCCTTCTATGATACAGTATCACAAACCTCAAACAAATTTATAAGGAGATACACAAAAAGCCATACACTAAGTATTACATAGAATTATTATGTATTTTCCAAATGTGGAATCACGGAAACAGTTACTTGAATCCAGCCTTTGCATATAGAAAGTAAATTTTAGCCACTAGAAATTGCTCTGGGTATGCATTTTAAAAATTTCAAAATGACCCTGTTTCTTCCCCTGCAAAAAAAATAAAAAATAATAAAAAAAAAGCAGGAGGGAAGTGAGGAAGATGGCCAAAAGGAAGCTTCTCCGGAGTGCAGCTACCACCAAGTGAGACAGAACCAGAGCAATATCCACATCTCCAAGCAAGAAAGGACATCCACTCAGAAAATATGGGAAGAAACCAGCGCAAAAAGGATGAAAACATCAAAGCCCATAATGCCTCTCCTCCCCAGAGAGATCACGACAACTCACCAGCATGGCAACAAAACAGGCCAGGAAACGATTTTAACAAGCTGACAGAAGCAGGCTTCAGAAGATGGGTAATAATAAACTTCTCTGAGCTAAAAGAACATGTTTTAACCCAATGCAAAGAAACTATGAAACTTGAAAAAAGGTTAGATGAAATGCTAACTAGAATAACCAGCCTAGAGAAGAACATAAATGACTTGATGGAGCTGAACAACACAGCACGACAACTTCGTGAAACATACACAAGTTTCAATAGCAGAATCCATCAAGCAGAAGACAGGATATCAGAGACCAAACATTAACTCAATGAAATAAAAAGAGAAGGCAAGAAAAGAGAAAAAAGTGAAAAGAAATGAACAAAGCCTCCAAGAAATATGGGGTTATGTGAAAATACCTAATCTACACTTGATCGGTGTACCTGAAGAGGATGAGGAAACCAACATTCAAATACAGAAAATACAAAAAGCATCACAGAGATACTCTTCAAGAAGCACAACCCAAAGGCACATAATCATCAGATTCACCAGGGTTGAAATGAAGGAAAAAATGCTAAGGGCAGCCAGAGAGAAAGTTCAGGTCACCCACAAAGGAAAGCCCATCAGACTCACAGTGGATCTCTTGGCAGAAACCCTACAAGCCAGAAGAGAGTGGGGACCAATATTCAACATCCTTAAAGAAAAGAACTTTCAACCCAGAATCTCATATCCAGCCAAACTAAGCTTCATACATGAAGGAGAAATAAAATCCTTTATGAACAAGCAAATAAAATCCTTTATGAAAAATCCTTTATGAGAGATTTCATAGCCACCAGACCTGCCCTACAAGAGCTCCTGAAAGAAGCACTAAACACAGAAAAAAACATCCAGTACCAGCCACTGCAAAAACAAACCAAATGGTAAAGACCAACAACGCAATGAGAAACTGTGTCGAGCAACGGGCAAAACAAACAACCAGTAACAAAATGGCAGCATCAAATTCACACGTAACAATATTAACGTTAAATATAAATGGCCTAAATGACCCAAACAAAAGACATAGACTGGCAAACAGGGTAAAAAGTCAAAACCCAACAGTGTGCTTATTCAGGAGACCCATCTCACACATAAAGACACACATAGACTCAAAATGAAGGGATGGAAGAAGATCTACCAAGCAAATGGAGAGTAAAAATATGCAGGGGTTGCCATTTTAGTCTCTGACAAAATCAACTTTAAACCAACAAAGATCAGAAGAGACAAAGAAGGACACTAAATAATGGTGAAAAGATCAATACATCAAGAAGAGTGAACTATTCCAAATATATATGCACCCTATACAGGAGCACCTAGATACATAAAGCAAGTTCTTAACGACCTACAAAGATACTTAGACTCTGCGCAATAATAATGGGAGACTTAAACACTCCACTGTCAACATTAGACAGATCAAAGAGACAGAAAATCAACAAGGATATACAGGATTTGAATGCAGAACTGGAACAAGTGAACCTAATAGACATCTACAGAACTCTCCACCCCACAGCCACAGAATATACATTCTTCTCAGCACCACATCACACTTACTCTAAAACTGACCACATAATTGGAAGTAAATCACTCCTCAGCAAATGCAAAGAATAGAAATAGTAATCAACAGTCTCTCAGACCACAGTGCAATCAAATTAGATCTCAGGGATAAGAAACTAACTCAAAACTGCACAACTTCACGGAAACTGAACAACTGGTTCCTGAATGTTGATTAGATAAACAATGAAATGAAGGCAGAAATAAAGATGTTCTTCGAAACCAATGAGAATGAGGAAACAATGTACCAGAATCTCTTGGACACATTTAAAGCAGTGTCTAGAGGGAAATTTACAGTAATAAATGCCCAAAAAAGAAACAAGGAGAGATCTAAAATCAACACCCTGTTGTCAAAATTGAAAGAGCTAGAGGAGCAAGATGAAAAAAACTCAAAAGCTAGCAGAAGATAAGAAATAACTAAGATCAGAGCAGAACTGAAGGAGATAGAGACACAGAAAACCCTTCAAAAAATCAATAAATCCAGGAGCTGGTTTTTCTAAAAGATCAACAAAACAGACAGACTGCTAGCCAGATTAATAAAAAAGAAAAGAGAGAAGAAGCAAATAGATGCAATAAAAAATGATAGAGGGGATATCACCACCGATCCCACAGAAATACAAACTACCATCGGAGATTACTACAAACAACTCTATGCACATAAACCAGCAAACCTGGAAGAAATGGATAAATTCACGGACACTTGCACCCTACCAAAACTAAACCAGGAAGAAGTTGAAACCCTGAATACACCAATAACAAGGTCTGAAGTTGAGGCAGAAATTAACTGCCTACCAATCAAAAAAAGTCCAGGTCCAGACGAGTTCACAGCCAAATTTTACCAGATACACAAAGAGGAGCTGGTACCAATCATTCTGAAACTATTCCAAACAATAAAAAAAGAGAGAATCCTTCCCAAATCATTTTATGAGACCAACATCATCCTGATACCAAAACCCAGCAGAGACTCAACAAGAAAAGAAAACTTGAGGCCAATATCCATGATGAACATAGATGCAAAAATCTTCAATAAAATACTGGCAAACGGATTACGACAGCACATCAAAAAGCTTATCCATCATGATCAAGTAGGCTTCATACCAGGGTTGCAAGGCTGGTTCAACACACGCAAGTCTGTAAACATAATCCACCACATAAATAAAACCAAAGACAAAAACCGCATGATTATCTCAATAGATGCAAAGAAGACTTTTGACAAAATTCAATAGTGCTTTATGCTAAAAACTTTCAATAAACTAGGTATCAGTGGAACGTATCTCAAAATAATAAAAGCTACTTATGACAAACTGAATGCCAGTATCATACTGAATGGGAAAAAAACTGGAAGCATTCCCTTTGAAATCTGGCACTAGACAAGGATGGCCTCTCTCTCCAGTCTTATTCAATATAGTACTGAAAGTTTTAGCCAGAGAAATCAGGCAAGAAAAAGAAATAAAGGTATTCAATCAGGAAAGGAGGGAGTCAAATTGTCTATATTTGCAGATGACATGACTGTATATTTAGAAGACCCAAGTGTCTCAGCCCAAACTCTCCTTAAGCTGATAGGCAACTTCAGCAAAGTCTCAGGATACAAAATCAATGTGCAGAAATCACAAGCATTCCTATACACCAATAACAGACAAACAGAGAGCCAAATCAAGAGCAAACTCCCATTCACAATTGCTACAAAGAAAATAAAATACCTAGGGATACAACTAACAAAGGAGGTAAGGACTTCTTCAGGGAGAACTATAAACC
Organism: Sapajus apella; assembly: GCF_009761245.1. Lineage (NCBI taxonomy): Eukaryota > Metazoa > Chordata > Mammalia > Primates > Cebidae > Sapajus > Sapajus apella. The sequence continues at coordinate 23,632,704 of NW_022436964.1, read as the reverse complement.
AATGCTCAAGGAAATAAGAGAAGACAAACACATATGGAGAAACATTCCATGCTCATGGTTAGGAAAAATCAATATTGTGAAAATGGCCATACTGTGCAAAGTAGTTTATAGATTTAATGCTATCCCCATCAAACTACCAGTGACCTTCTTCACAGAGCTGGAAAAAAAACACCTTAAACTTCATGTGGAACCAAAAAGGGCCTGCATAGCCAAGACAATCCTAAGCAAAAAGAACAAAGCTGGAGGCATCACACTGCCAGACTTCAAGCTACACTACAAAGCAACAGTAATCAAAACAGCATGGTACTGGTATCAAAACACAGACCAGACCAATGGAACAGAACAGAGGCCACTGGAGCAACACCACCCATCTACAACCATCTGATCTTTGACAAACCTGACAAAAACAAGTAACAGGGAAAGGATTCCCTGTTTATTAAATGGTGTTGGGAAAACTGCCTAGCAATGTGCAGAAAGCAGAAACTGGACCCCTTCCTGACACCTTACATTAAAATTAACTCCAGATGGATTAAGGACTTAAACATAAGACCTAACACCATAAAAACCCTAGAAGAAAACCTAGGCAAAACCATTCAGGACACAGGCATAGGCAAGGACTTCATGGCTAAAACACCAAAAGCATTGGCAACAAAAGCCAAAATAGACAAGTGGGACCTAATTAAACTCCAGAGCTTCTGCACAGCAAAAGAAACAATCATTAGAGTGAACTGGAAACCAACAGAATGGGAAAAAATTTGTGCAATCTAGCCATCTGACAAAGGATTAATATCCAGAATCTACAAAGAACTAAAGCAGATTTACAAGAAAAAAAAACAAACAAACCCATCCCATAGTGGGGGAAGGATATGAACAGGTACTTCTCAAAAGAAGACATATATGAAGCCAACAAACATATGAAAAAATGCTCATCATCACTGGTCATTAGAGAAATACAAATCATAACCACATTGAGATATCATTTCACGCCAGTTAGAATGGCGATCATTAAAAAATATGGAGACAACAGATGCTGGAGAGGATGCGGAGAAATAGGAACAGTTTTACACTGTTGGTGGGAGTGAAATCAGTTCAACCACTATGGAAGACAGTGTGGCAATTCCTCAAGGATCTAGAAATATAAATATCATTTGACCCAGCAATCCCATTACTGGGTATATACACAAAGGATTATAAATCGTTCTATTATAAAGACACATGCATACGTATGTTCATTGCAACACTGTTTACAACAGCAAAGAGCTGGAACCAACCCAAATGCCCATCGATGATAGACTGGACAAAGTAAATGTAGCACATATACACCATGGAATACTACACAGCCATAAAAAATGATGAGTTTGTGTCCTTTGTAGGGATGAACCTAGAAACCATCATTCTCAGCAAACTGACCCAAGAACAGAAAATCAGACACCACATGTTCTCACTCATAGGTGGGTGTTGAACAATGGGAACACTTGGACACAAAGAGGGGAGCATCACACACTGGGGTCCATTGGGAGGGGCTACAGGAGGGATAGTGGGAGAAAGGGTTGGGGAGGGATAATGTGGGGAGAAATGTCACCTACAGGTGATGGGGGGATGGTGGCAACCAACCACCTTGCCATGAATGCACCTATGCAACAATCTTGCATGATCTGCACATGTACCTCAGAATCTAAAGTACAATTTAAAAAAAGAAAAGAAAAAAAAAAGCATGGAAAACTTCCAGTTTCAAATTGATTTCATATTGGAGTTATTCAGGTGCAAAAATAATCTTAAATGGTTTTTATGGCATAAAGCTGAAGGCTGGCATTTTTTCTTTTTCTTCATCTTCTTCACCTGCCCAAGTTCCAGAAACAGCTGAACAGATGTTTCTGTCAACATTCAGCAACGAAATAATTCACCTTTGGGGTGAAATCAACTATGAAAATTTTAAACCCTAAGGATAATTTTTCATCAAGTGAAACAAGTTTGGGATATAACTTCAAAAATCTCAGGTATAAGATCTCTCTTGGCAAAGAAACTACTGGTCATGCCAGGTTGAATCACTGTTCACTTCGTATGCACAGTGTGTATGTGGTAAGAAGATATGGTTCCTTCCCTAAAGTTACTTGGTTCCTAATAATTAATTTCAGCAACAGTATCAACTAATAAAGACTAATTCCGTTATATCTTACTTTTTTTTGGTTATGTATCCTTTTGAAAAGTTGGATACTAATGAGTGGCTTTTATTCCTGGTCATTTCTAAGCGGGAAGCAGAGTCAAGATATTATCTGTGTGTTGTGCCCAAATTGAGGATGTTTAAAGAACTCTCTGTATGTTATGTTCAATTTGAAGGATAATCAAGGTACCTCCGGGTTTTTGTACATAAGTTGAAGGATGTTGTAATGGTTAATTTTATGTGTCTTCTTGACTGGGCCACAAGATGCCCAGAAAGTTGGTCAAACATTATTCTGGGTATTTCTGGAAGGGTGTTTTGCATGAAAGCAGCATTTTAATTGGTAGAACAAAGCAGTTTTCCTTTATTATGTGAGTAGGCCAATCTAATTAGTTGAATGCTTCAAAAGAATAAAAAGATTGACCTTCCACTGAGTAAAAGAATTCTCCAGCAGACAGCCTTCGGATTTCATCTGCAATATTGGTTCTTCCTCCATGTTGGCTTTTGAGCTGGAACATTGGCTCTCCCTGGGTCCCCAACCTGTCAAACCACCATGCAAATTGGTGTTGCCACCCTGCAGAGCTGCATGAGCTAACTCCTTATTTTATATATATTATTTATTGTATATGTTTAATATATATATACATATATGTCTATCTTATTGGTTCTGTTTTACTCTCTTTCTCCTGATGCCCCACCCTCACCTCACCATGATTACTCATAGGCCAGGTAGAGCTTGTCCTGCACTATCTAACATGGAATCCTCACAATTAGTCATTCTTTAGGGTCAGACAACAAGGTCAAGGTAGGTTTAATACAATCTCATGCACAATATGGAAAAAGAACTCAACAAGCAATGAAAAGAACTGAGTTCTAGTGCCTGCTTTGCTATGATTCAGAATGGAATAACCTTGGGAAATCTATAAACCAACTACTATGAGTTTAAGCTTTCATCTTAAATGAAATGAGAGTATTTGAATAAATGATGTATAATTTCTCTTCTGATTTTTAATTTCTATGTCAATGAATACAGATGTGAATTGCTGACTGACTAACTGATGGACTATTCACTTGAGCCTTTTCTCACTGGCCTGATTAGCAGATAGCAACCTTGTTCCCATTTCCCTGTCTTGACCAACGTGAATCCTGGTTAGAATGTAATCTCAGAGATGCTATGTCTTCATTTATGGTTTATTTCAATTGACTGAGTCACCCTAAGCTTTAAGTTCTGTCTCCTCAGCTTTCAGTAAATGTTAAACAACCACTTAAAAGGTTGGCTGTTCCCCAGACTCAATTTACTTAGAATGCAAACAACTTTGCAACCACTCCCATCTGCAACAACACCTCCATATTTTACCATTTTTGCATTTTAGATTCTCTGGAGAAGAAAGAACAATGTTCCCCTTGACTATTAAGGATATTTTCGAAGGAGACATTGTAGTGGTACTTAGGATTTGCTATGAAATAGCTTCCTAGGATAGGGGAGATTTGAACTGTAATTTAGAGAAAACAAATTCTATGACTTAATGGGGGGGAAAAGGCATTTTTATGCAATGGATGAAAATAAAAGAAAGGTCCATGGGCAAGAAATGAATAGAATCAAGGCATGGAAAAAAAATGAATAAATAAATAAACTAAGTGAAAACAAAACAATGAAGAAAGGTAGAACAAGATTCGATCTGCTGTTTATCCCTCCCCAGTGGCAGATACTGCCAATTGATTGGGACGGTTTTCCTGTTGAGTCCAAATACTTCCTCTCAATCCAGAACCCAAAGCACCCACTACCAGCCTACTGCAGATGGCACAGTCTGGGAAGCATCTATGTCATCCTAGATATAATGGAAAGTGGCATAAACACTAATTAAACATCTATCACTCACTAGGTAGACAGTGAGATAGATGCTGTGGAGGATAGAAAAGAAGGAAACTCCTTGCCCTTTCTCCAAAATGCTTGCAATTTAAAAAGCAAGAACTGATAAAGAATTACTGCTCATAGCCGGGCGCGGTGGCTCAAGCCTGTAATCCCAGCACTTTGGGAGGCCGAGGCGGGTGGATCATGAGGTCAAGAGATCGAGACCATCCTGGTCAACATGGTGAAACCCCGTCTCTCCTAAAAATACAAAAAAATGAGCTGGGCATGGTGGCACGTGCCTGTAATCCCAGCTACTCAGGAGGCTGAGGCAGGAGAATTGCCTGAACCCAGGAGGCGGAGGTTGCGGTGAGCCGAGATCGCGCCATTGCACTCCAGCCTGGGGAAAAAAAGCGAAAATCCCAATCAAAAAAAAAAAAAAAAAAAGAATTACTGCTCATAACAGGCAAACAGTGAAAGGCGCTTCATAAGAATGAAGTGATACAGGTTTAAGGAGCCACAGATACTGAAGCCATCCCAACAGGGTTGACAAGAATTGCATACTGGGTCCTGGACAGAAATAAAGTTCTAATTAAGCATTAATCAAACTGCACTTTGGTCCACTTCCCTGTTGCTAAAAGTCAGGTAGCATTAGATACTATTTGTATCCCCGTTATTCCTGTAGATAAGATTTCTGACATGAGGGTCATAAGACAGGATCTCCGGCATTTGAATCATAAGACTTTTGTTTAAAGATCACTTAAGATGTTTTTCAGACTCCGAATTTCAGCAACCAGTTTGAAGACCCCCACAAAGAAATGGGATTATCATGAGTATACAGCTTCTTCATCTCTCTGTCCCTTGACTTCACCCTGCACTCTTCGAATGATCAACAATCTCCACACTTTGGCCCACTTCAAAACCCTTAAAAACCCTAGCACTAAACTCCTCGGTAAGACAGATTTGAGGTTTCATCCCATCTCCTCATTCAGTGACCCTGTGACTAAAATGCATTTTCTGCTGCAACCCAGTGCCTTAACTTACTGACTTGCTGTGTGGACCTTGAGAAAGGCATGACTGTCCTGGAAGGGGAAGGTACTGATAGGCCCTGTCAGGAGCCTCCAAATGACCCAGCAAGATTCAGAGACAGATGGTGTGAGTGCCACAGAGAAGGATCTGAGATGCATAGAGCAGAATGTTTATGTGAACGGAGCAAGCCAAGGGAAGGCCACATTCAAGGCAAAGGTGATTAAGACGATGGATTACATAAACATGGAAACAGGAGAATCTGGCTTTCAGCCAACAGTATGCATGCAAATCAGAAGAGTAGATTTTTGGTGCTTTGACTCATACAATGAACTACAGAAATTCATTGACTGACAAGGAAACTAGAAGTGGAAAGAGAGATATGAAGGTCTTCTTTCTCTAAAGTGGAATGCCTTAGTCAGCTCTGTCTATAAAATGAAAAACTGTTCCTATACTGACAATACTTCTGATACCAAATGTGTAAGTTTTCCATACCAAGACATTCTCTATTGCTCTGCAGTCAGTAACCGGATGTCCTACAATTTAATTTAACTCTGACATAAGAGTTAGCACAGACCCCACAGGTCAGGGCTCAGTCACACACAGTTTTCCCTCACTTCAGACACCAATTGCAAGTGGTAGGTTTCCAGGTTACCCAAACTTCTGTCCAACTTGGCTACAAATAAGAAGTTCCCAAAACCCCTTCCTCAAGTTGGATAGTTTACTATCACGGCTCAAAGAGCTCAGGGAACACTTTACTTGCTATCTTTACCGGCTTATTAAAAAGGCTATTACAAAGAATACAGATGAGCAGCCAGATGAAGAGGCACATAGGTCTCTGTGGAGTTAGGGTATGCCACTCACCCAGCACCTCTACGTGTCCACCAACTTGGAAACTCTGTAGACCCTGCAGCTTCAAGTTGTTTTGGAGCTTCTATCATGTAGGCATAATGGATCAAATGATTGACCACTGGTCACTAATGCAATCTCCAGCCCCTCTCCCCTCCCTGGAGGTCAGTGGTAGGACTGAAACTATACCCTCTCATTACATGGTTGATCCTTCTGGCAACCATCCCTCACCATGAAGCTATCTAGGGGCCTACCAGGAGTCACCTTATTAGCATAAACTCAGGTTGATAAAGGTGTACTATAAATAACAAAGATGCTCTTCTTATCCCTACCACTAAGGAAATTACAAGAGTTTTAGGAACGCTGTGCCATAAGCCAGGGGCAGAGATCAAATATATATTTCTTACTATGTCACGAGCTGTTATAATAAAATACTATGCACTAGGTGGCTTTAACAAAAGATATTTCTCACTGGACGCTGGAAAGACCAAGGTCAGGGTGTCAAGCCCTTAACAGTGTCTGGGGAGGGTCCTCTTCCTGGCCTACAAATAACTGCCTTCCCACTGTTTACTCATATGATGGAGAGAGGAAACTCTAATGCCTCTTTCTGTTGTTATAAGAGCACTAATCTTATTGTGGGGGCTCTACCCTCATGCCCTCATGTAAACCTACTTTCAACCCAAAAGCCCAACCTCCTAATACCATCAGGTTGGGATTTAGGGCTTCAACACATAGGTTTTGGAGGGACACCAACATTCAGCTCACAACATGTAGGAACAGAGTCCTTGTGGAAAAGTACTCCCCTTGTAGGAAGAAAGGAAAGTTGAGGAGACAAAAGCAGCCTGTGTATTCTGGCATAGGCCACCAGCCAGACTCCAAACTATGTTAGGCACCAAGAGACCCAAGGAAAAATACACACTGGCTTCAATAGTAGTGCACTATTAGTATACAACAAAAGTACTTGCCAGGGAAAGAGCAAGATATATGGCTTAATGAAGCTTTACTGAGTTCTGAGATGCCCAGGAGTGTACAACCTTTCTCCTGCTGTTGAGTCCAAAGCACATACCACCTGCCACAGCACAGCCAACACGTTGAGAGCCAATGCATGTGGGCAAAGAAAGTGACTTTATTTTGGAAAGCCATCAACTGAGAAGATGGTGGACTAGTGTCCTAAAGAACTGCATTAAGCTAATATGAATTTAGGGCTGATTTTAGGTTAGGCAAAAGGGAAAGAGGAAAAGAGTTGAGGCTAAAATGATGACCACGGACATCTGGGCAGCAGCAAGGGTAAACTGTCTTTGGTCAGGTCAAAATTCTCTTGTAAATTTTTAATGTAACATTGTTAATTGTGTCTATAATCTCCTTATCTTCTTGAGGTTAAGTTTTGGGGAGGGATTATTAAATTATTATTTTTGCTTTAAAGTTAAACCATCAACTAAATTCCTCCCATAGTTAGCTTGGCCTATGTGCAGAGATAAGCAAAAGTGGCTAACCTAAGAGATGTCATTGTGGAGGGGTGCTTTGAAGCAAAATGGAGACTGATGTGCTAGGCCTCCTTCTCACTGTTATAGTCCCAACCCAACCTAAGTGAATATGGCTGCAAGTCTGGAGCCCAGCTCCTGTTTTTTTTCAAGTGTGTGATTCTGCCGTCTTCCTATCCCCTGTGGGTTGGAAGATACAATTGTCTTTCAAATCCCAAAAGATTGCTTCCCGTGGAAAGAAAAATTCCTCCAGTGCCAGGTCCAGATTTTACCAGTATCTGTAACCCCAGCACTAAGATGACTGCCTGGAATACAACAAATACCCAATGTGCTTCCTGGGAGTGATTCGGCTAGAAGAATCACCTTAACTATAAAGTCATTTCTTTCATTATTCAATCATGTATTTGCTGAATACTTACAATGAGCCAGCCTCTTTTCTAGGCACTAAAAATACACAAAGATGAATGAGGAATGATCTACAAAGCTCACAGTCTCATGGGTCTGAGTTATTAAAGAAGGTTATATAAAATTAAATGAGTTGCTGCTATCACTTGCTTCATGTAAAAATCCAAGCAGAAACTGTCTAATTCATCTGTTCATCCAGCTATGCATTCATGAACAATTAGCCAGTGGATACTGAGTGCCACCTGACCAGGAGCTCACGGAGTCGAAGAAAATGGGTTGCTTTTACTGAAGAAGTTCACCATCATAATCACAGAGAAGTACAGTGTACAATACAGTAGGTGCTATTAATGTTTTCATAAATATCAATGGGCATCAAGAATAGGAACCAGACTATGGAGTCAACAAGAGACTTGGAGGGACATAAACACAGATTTCTAAACAAAACATACTTTTCAAAAGAAGCATTTAAGACTTTTTCGAGCTACAGAATTCTTAACTTTAGGAAGAAAAAAGAAAAAAAAAGATGCTACTTCTGGTTGAAGCGTATGGGAGTTTTGGGGGAGTGACAAGCCAGTCTCTCTCTCTTGGCATCCCCGGGGCCCCTATGTATTTCTAAGACCCCTGTGCTGAATGTGGGGCTTCACAATGTGAAAATCACTACTCTTCTGGAACAAACATTAGAGGGGATGCTTCTTGGGTTCTTTACCAAGTCCTGTGGCTAACTTGCTAGGTAACAGTCTAAGCAGTGCTTGACAAACCTATGCTTTAGTGTCCTCAATAGGAAAAGGAGGAGGCAGACAGACCCATGCTGGCTTAACTCCCAACAATCCTGGGAGGATAGATTAGGCACCACCTGCTAAGTTTCTTGAGCATCCAAGAAAAGAAGAAGGGAGTGGGGGTGGGGAGCTATGAAAGGCTTATAAGCAGTGAGGCTTTGGCAAGCCCCAAGTAGAGGCATCGTGAGTGAAACACCCTGCCCCAACTACCGGAGGCAGTAGTCCTCTGGAATACAGGTTTACATTCTGACAGGTTGTTTAAACATTTTGGTTCAAGGCAGAGCATTTTCAGATAAGAAGGATGACTTCCGAGTCAAGAATACAGTGATTTATTTGAAGGTAGAAAGAGAGAGTTGGAAAAAATGCCATTTAAAAGATCAACTCATCTCCAGAGATGTATACTCAGTCCCTTCCTAAGCTGAGGAAGGCAATTTAATTGTTCATAACTTTATTGATTTGACAAGGCAAACCAGCTTTGCCAAAGACAATACTTTCATGGGCCTGAGGAGATTAGCATCACTAGGGTGAGCTCTGCCCTGTGACTCCTTTTTACCCCAGACCTTTTCACTTGGGTGACATCCTGCCCCACATAATAAGGCTCTCCTGCCTCTCTCTGCTTGGCACATATTCCATCCAGCAATATCATCCTCCCTCCTGGCTTGGGACTTATGGTATGACTTTGGCAGTGTGGCACTCAAAATCACTAAAAATAAACATTAATAACTAAAATTATACAGTTGTCTCTGGACACAGTTTATTGGTTCACACCAAGATGTATTTTCTTGGAAACTTCAATTTTAGCTTTTAATTCTCTGAAAGGGATCTTCAAAAACATTTGGAAGTCTACAGAATTATCAAAAGGAGGTATCTCTAAACTAAGACCATGGAATATACTGATAGTTCTTAACCCTCCACTAATCTGGCACTCTGCTTGCTTTGAAAATAAAGCTTTATTGCAATACAGCTATTCTTATTTGTCTGTATGTTGACTGTGACTGCTTTCACACTACAATGGCAGAGTTGAGGAGCTGTAACAGAGACCACCGCCAGCAGAGACCGCCTGGTTCTCAAAACATAAAATCTTACTATCTGCGAATTTGCTAAATCCTTTATCTAAATGCCTCCTGATATCTCAATTTAGCTGCCTGGTAGACATCTTAAACTCCACGTGTTCTCAATTTAAGTCACTACCTTCCTTTCAATGTGTGCTGTCCCAGAGTTCACTGTATGAGATGTCAATACCATCAACCCAGTTGTCCATGTCAAAATACTGGTTTATTCTTGCTCTCTCTCCTTTCCCTCACCTTCAGTAAAACCAACCATGAAGTCTTGACCAAGCCATTCCCCACCCTGAAGCTAAAACAATCTTTCCAAAACATAAAATGTTTGTGTCACTTCCCGGGTTAACAAATTTTAATGAATTTCCATTCTTATTTTCCGTAAAGACATTTCAGCCTCTTCAACTGGGTTTATTGAAAGCCAGGGACCATTTGGCTCTTCCTACCTCTTCAGGTCTCTTTCCTACCAGCCTGCCTGGTTGCTGTCAGTTACTTGAGAAACTTGTTCAGGCTCTCTTTCACTCCTGAGACTTCTAGAGCTCCATTTCCTGGCTTAGACCAATCTTCTCTCTGCAAACAATCTGTATCATGCTTCAGGGTCCAGGAAAAGAGGCACTCCTTTGGAAATGGCTTCTCTCACATCTGGGCTCTATCTCTGACCCTCCTATTTGTGACTGTATTTTCCTCTGCTACAGCAGTCAGTGTACCTTAGTTAACACTTGTTAATTGCCTGTCTTCTCAGCAACTTGTAAGTCCCTTGAAGGCAGGTTTCTTATCTGTCTGGTTTATCAATGGAGTTCTTAGAAAGTAAAAAGTGCTGAGTACTTATTTGTAAAATGGGTGAATGGACTCATCTTTCCTCAGGAAAGAGATGCTTGAAAGAGGGAAGAGAACACAAAGAAACTGTCACAAAGAAAACTCAGATCTCACTTCCCTCCCATCACTTTTCCTACAGAGAGCAGAACCGTACAAAGTAAGGCTGTTGTAAACATGTGTATGCTCTGGCAAGGAAGCATGTTATCCTGGGTATGAGAAAGAAGACTGGAGAGAGAAGCATGGAAAAGTGATGGCACTGCATTGGCCAGGGACTTGGGTAATACTACCAATGATCGATGGCACTGCTATTACATTATATTTTACAGATTTCAGACTAGATCCCAATCCACAAGCCAAAAGGGCCTTTACAGTATAAGGCCAGTTAGTCCCTTCTTCCAGTTAGTGTCTTGCTCAAACAACTCAAGTTAAAAGCAAAGCTATATCTCTACAGGAACAGAAAAATCCCTTCAAAAAATCAGTGACTCCAGGAACTGTTTTCTTTTTAAAAAGATTAACAAAATAGAGACATCACTATCTAGACTATTTAAAAAAGAAGAATCAAATAGACACAATAAAAAAAAAAAGATAAAGGAAATATCGCCACTGATCCCATGGAAATACAAACTACCATCATAAAACCAAACACCGCATATTCTCACTCATAAGTGGGAGTTGAACAATGAGAACACACGGACACAGGGAGGGGAACATCACACACTGGGGCCTGTCAGGAGTGGGGGCCAAGGGGAGGAAGAGCATTAGGACAAATACCTAATGCATGTGGGACTTAAAACCTCAATGATGGGTTGATAGGTGCAGCAAACCACCATGGCACATGTCTACCTATGTAACAAACTTGCACATTCTGCACATGTATCCCAGAACTTAAAGTAACATATAAAAAAAAAGAAAAGCTATAACGCCAATTGAACTTATAGAACAGGAATAGGGTGTTAGGGGCAAGGTGCGGGTCTTGGAGGTGCATCTGCTAGTTATACGTTCAGTCTTCATGATGCTTCTGAGCATTCATAGCTTCCTATAAGACGATACTGCCAGAGGTATGCATGGAAATTAAAGCAGTTTCCCAAGGTATATGAAGAGGAATATTTCTGATCTTTTCAAGTAAATACCCTAAGGGTACTTTGGTTTGCATTTACAGCTAGTCTTTTGGTTTGAGAAGATTTAACAAAGAGAAAAACTAAGAGAAAATAAAACTGAACAAGATAACGATGGTTCAAATATAATGCACATTATAATGTGAAATAATGCAGAGGTATGTATAAACATGTTGTTTAAAGTTATGGAGATTACTTCTAGAACTAAAAATACCAACAGTTCCATGTAGGTGCCTTGTTTCACAGAGAAGCTGCAGAAGCCAACGGTAGAACAAACCCAAAATTCTCCCTCCAGGTTCTCAGCTCTTGGTAAGGTCTAAACAAAATTGATACGGGACCATGTGGATTAGAGTAAGTTTATACTTCTGAAGAGTAGGCAGTTCTGAGATAGAACCAAGTCTGATAAAAGGTGATCTAAGTCTACAAAACACTTTCTTCACAAACATGAAGAAGTCCTGAGATCCAGAGTTTCTAAGGGCATATAGACCCAAGTGCAGTTGAACTGACACCCTAGAGGAGAGCTTTCAGGGAAAAAGGGAAGTTCAGGATAGCAAAGATTTACACTTAATGTGAACATCATGGAAGCTCCTCTAGACAGTATTATCTAGTAAAAAAGATCTTTGAGTTTCTGCAGATGACAGATTTTTTTTTCCCCACTCACTTGACATTTGGAAGTACTTGCTTCACTGAAAAAATAGCTCGTCTGAGATTATTGGAATGAGGCTGACAAATGATAAGCTGTGAGCCTTGATATCCTAGATGAAACGAGAATATCTTCAGGAAAACCTTATAAATATATGGACCTTCCTTCATACCCTGAATGTTGATGACATCACATTTTTCCTGGTGAGAGCCTATCTAAGCCAAGCAGCAGGTGGACCACAACTTCCCATACTGGCTGCTGAATATACCCTACCTCCTAAACCAGGTGGACCCCACTCAACGTTTTAGCCAGCTCTATGTCTTCAGTAAGGATAAGCTCCCTTTGGAGTGCCAGCTCCTTGCTGGCTTTGTGATATTGTTCGCCTGCCTCATTATTGTGGCCCAGCACCACATGGCACACATCTTTAATTCCCTGATGGTCTGGGAACTGTTGTTAGTGACCTGACTCAGCCTCAAGTCCTACGGGTTCTGGGAGAAATTGGGGCCAACTCTGGAGGGTCTCAGACGTCATCATCTCTCAGGGCATCGCTCCCCAGACCCAGAGCTTAGTCAAGGGATCTGCAGGATATTTGCACTTAAATACAGCAGGAGTAAAAGGGCACTCTAACAAGATGGCAATCTCTGACTATAAAGGAGAGGCTTTACCCGCCAAAGTAACCAGGAAGAATTCCTTTCACCTATTAAACATATGCCTACATATGTCTACTGAGGCTCATACTCTAAGAATGGGTCACGAAACCAATTTGCAGGGTCACAGCCAGCATTTTATTGTTATTATTTATTCCTTTAGTTTTGTATTTTAAGAATGTTTCTGTTAACAAATGCTTATATTTAAATTAATTTTATCATGTTTTTACGTTTTAATAGAAACCTAAAAGATTTACTTTATAATTTTTTTCACTTATATCTCATGTGTGTATGTGTGTGCGTCTGTCTCTCTATCTGCCTGCTGGGTTGTAATGTAAAGTGCACTTTCATTTATGAAGGTCATGATGTTTGTGAAACACTGTGTTTGTGTGGTTATGGTGCTGCTTATTTACTCATAGAACCAGGCTGCAGAAAGACTTAGGCTGACACCCTCATGATCTCCTGTACCAAGTTCCTGGTCAGTTCAAATGAAAGCTAATCCTAAAACTCCACTGCCGTGATCAAAATAACAAAGAAAAAGGCAGCAGCTAAAAGAAGAATTGTCCCAATATCAAGGAGTAGAAAAAGGCAGAGGGCCAGAGCTTAGAAAGAGAAGCCTCAGAAAATCAGCCCTCTTGAGTTTAGCCAACTCTTCAGTGGCTGAAAGAAATTTGTGGGGGGAATCCTGGCATATGTATAAGAGGAATTGTGGAAAGTCTCACCAGGTCCTCAAGACGACTTCTTAGTGCCGAAGTGATCACTGTAGAAATGATGGGAATATAATTTCTAGTTAATTATCCTCGTTCTACAGTTTAGATCTAAGCAGAGAATAAATAGATAATGGGTAGTGTCAGGCACTCCCAGAACCTTAAAACTAGATGACCTAGGAGGGCAAAATTGCAGAGGATAAATATGTTATGACTGAGGCTGGTCAACTGTAGAAATGGAGGTGCCAGTAAGTGGGTAGTGGGAAGATGTGGCCTGCTCCTGCCGCTGTGCCGTGGGCCTCCTTCAAGCTCTGGATTATAGAAAATAGGTGTTTGAGGATTTGGAATAAATAGAGGCTGTCTTCTGCAAACCTTGTATTATATAGGCTTTGATAATAGAATCTTCTCTGGGAAGTCCTGTCAAGATTCTTATCCAGAAAGTTTATTAAGGCTTCATAGCAGGAGTTGTATGCACACAGACATGATTTTACCCACAAATAAAGACTGTTCCATTCAATTAGGATGATCTGGCTCACAAATGGCCAATGGTGAAAATGGAATGCCTAAGAAATGGCCCACAATAGCAATTTTAACTAGAAAGGAAACCAGACCTTCTAGTTATCCAGGCAATGCAGTACCTGTGTGATCTAACTGGCAAGCTAGATAAACTACCAGAAGCTTTTTGGATGAGCTGATCTTCGTGCAGGAGACTAAGTTGTAGGATTTGACAGTTTAGTTTGCTCAGAGGAGGGGTTAAGAAGAGTGACTAGAATGTCAGCCCTCAGTCTCTCCCAATAAGGAATTAATCAACCAGGGTTCTAGCTTGTGAAGTCTGAGGATCAGAAACCAGGCTGTCTTTATACATATCCCCATCATTTGCCATTCTCTGGCCCTGCCATCATCATTCTTTCTCTTTCTCTCTCTTTGCACTTCTTCTACACTAGTAGAATTATTTATAAGAAAAGGTTTCCAAAGCTGTAAATCTTTTGTACATAATTTAAAGAAGATTTTTAATAGACATCTATTATTTTATTACAAAGAACCCATTGGCATTAGTGGTTTGAGACAAGTGTACAAAATTATGTGTACACTATGCTGTCATTGCATATTCATCTTCCAAGAAAAATAGCATCTATTTTTCAGTCAAAACTATTTCATAATTTTGCTATTTAAATAATGACTTTGCAGCCAGGCACGATGGCCCACGCCTATAATCCCAACACTTTGGGAGGCTGAGGTGGGAGGATCACTTCAGCCCAGGAGTTCAAGACTAGGATGGGCAACACAGTGAGACTCCCATCTCTACAAAACATTAAAATGAAAAAAGCAAATAGCAAATAAATATTACTTCATAATTTTTTTTAAAAAAAAGTTGTCTCTAGGAAATATGACTGAAGGTAAGATGGAGAACTGTTATTATTTATTATAAGCTCTTCTGTACTATTTGGTATTTTATCATATATATTTATTACTCTGACAAAATAATATAAAAATTGCTTATTTTATCTTAATTCAACTAAGTGTAACTGTCATTTAACTAAATTTTCTTCCTCAGCACTAAAGAGGCATATAAAAATATAAAAAGCTATTCATTTGAAAACTTGAACAAAATGGATATCCAGAGAATGGTCAGCAACTGAACAATTTACATCCATCACTAAATTACTGTATCATGGTTTTTATATTGATTACCCTTAGGAAATGCAAGTGGGCATTCCTTATTACATTTTGGTGATTCACATTTCTCATATAACCATTTTTGAAAATTAGCTACATTTCACCAGCCCTTGACTTTTATACCCTCATTTCAAGATTTGTCCCGTGACTCACTCACAAATTCACAGCCCCAGAGTCAATGTCAGTATTATGCCTTATCATTTTATGTGTGCCACCTACTGGTCAGAATGAGACCAGCTGACAGAAAGGTCAAAAGATGGTTGTGATTTCAACTATGGATGCTGCCACCCAGGTGTCTTCAGAGTCTAAAAATCCAGTGACTGATGACAACGGGGCCTCCTGTGTGATACAATGGCATAAAAATGTAAATTTTAGACTGAGAGTATTGAAACGTTAACTCAGAAAAAAATCAATGTGCTTTAAGTAATCAGCAATTGCCTAGTGCTGGGAGAGCCAATGACTAGTTACTTATTTTAACAAAAATGCATTATTGAAAAAAGTCCAAATACTAAACATCACAATTATTCAAATTATGTAATTCATCATAAAATTTTACTCCTCAAATATAGCCACACAATTGTTTATGCTTCAAGGCAAAGCTGTGGGCAAACTCTAGAGCTGGGGAAGCATAAAAATAATTACAGGACCAGAGTTCTTCTAAATCACTTTTCAGAAACATTTTTAGTATTTTTTAATCCTTACCCAGTACCAATCCATTCCAAAGTGAGTTTCCATTCATTCATTCATTCAGCAACTATACTTTGAGGAACTGCCATGTGACGAGCATTCTTCCAGGAGCTAAGATAAAGCAGGAAACAAGGCAACTAATAATTTTCCCCTCATGAACATGAAATGTAGTGCAGGAAGTCAGTTAAAAAATAAGTAGATCATGAAATCATGAAATGATTTTAGATGGTGATAAATGCTACTAAGGCAATATAGCTGACTGCAATAGGATACGAAATGATGGTGGGAGTTGAGGGGATTCTTCTTTGATCTGTGACTTGAATGTTGAAAAGGGGCCACCCATATGTTGAGATAGGGCACAGAAGTCCAGCAAAGGGGATAGGACACATGAGCGCCTTAAAGTTAGACTGAATGTTGTGTGATTGAAGAATTGCTAGGGGGCCATTACTTGGCTCAAAATTATCAAAAGAGAGGAGGTGAGTGGTAAGAGATGAGAGCAAGGATGTAGGCAGGAGCCATCGTATTTAGAGCATTCCTTAGCATCCTCTTTAATTTAAACATGAAACAAAGCCAGGAAGTCAAAGGAAAATTGGAGAAGGGACAATAATATTGTCTAATATATGTTTTTTGAAAAATTATTTTTGCTATCTTTTCATGATCAGACTGAGGGAGCCAAGATCAGAGACCAGCACAGGTAAGGAGCGTACTAAAGTCGTATAGATGAGAGATAGTTATGGCTGGAAGTAAGGCAATAGCAGAGGAGGGATTGAGAAGAGTATGATTCTAGGTGTATTTTTAAGATAGAGTCAATATGTCTCGCTGATAGGTTGGAATTGGGAGAAGAAAAGAAGCCAATATTGACATAAAGGATTTGAACCATTAAGAGACTTCAGGGGATGAGTATATTATTTAACAGAGAAAGGGAGACATTACCACGAGTGCTGTTTGACATACAAAGCTTGAAGGACTCCTATCCTTCCAGAGGAGATCAGATGCTGCCACACTTTTTTGTAGGTTTTTTTTTTTTTTTTTTTTTTTTTGTCTTTTGTGAGGCTGAGGGCAGTGGCACAATCTTGGCTCACTGCAACCTCCACCTCCTAAGTTTAAGTAATTCTCCTGCCTCAGCCTCCCAAGTACCTGGGACTACAGGCAGATGCCACCACGCCCAGCTGATTTTTTTGTATTTTAGTAGAGACAGCATTTCACCTCATTTCATTGAGGCCAGAGTGGTCTCAGTCTCCTGATCTCATGATCTTCCCACCTTGGCCTCCCAAAGTGCTGGGATTACAGGCGTGAGCCACCATGTCCAGCCCCACAGTTTTCCTTCTTATCACAGATTTTAGTTTCATAGTTGTGTGATCATTACGTCTTGAGGTAATCACTGTAATCGAGAAAGTTCTTCTAAAGTTCTTGATTATATGGGATATCTGGGATATCTCATATGAGTATCTGGGATATTTTTCACCAGCTAACTGCTGAATTTGTGTCAACACCAAAAACTGAATGTTAAGAACCCAGCTTAAACTTCCTTATACTGCTGTTATTCTACTGCTTTACCAGGGAATCCTAATCACATGCAAGTGTAGAAGCATCCATTCATCCCAACAGTGTTTATCAAGGAGATGTTTGTGCTGAAATCAAAAGCATGAGCCACAATATAAAAAGCTGCAGAAAGAGAATCCCTTTTTGCAGGGAAAGAAATAAGTTACTGCATATGTCCTTTGGGGGAAATTGATGAAGACCAATATGACTGGACCCAAAAGAGAAAGGGAAGATGTGGTGGGACATGAGGCAGGAGAAGTGGGAGGGAACAGAGCATAATGAAGAGTCACGGCTTTACCCTAAAGGCAGTGGAAAACAGGCAACGGCAAGATCAAGTCCTGCTTTTAAAGGATTATTGTGCTACAATATGGAGAATGAATTAGAGGCAGGGCTAGAATCAGACTTTTTGAGCCACTGTTCCCTAAAATGTGATTATGTTCCTCAATTACAACACCCCCCAACCAAACCAAACACACACACACACACACAGAATACCATTCTGCGTTGCAAAGCAAAAGCAATCATGTAACGTATAAAACTGTATTTAATCTTTAAGTGACCTAAATATACATGGGTGCTGATATGTAAACAGCTTTTTTCTACTTTTTTTCCCATTCCCTTTTGTATGTTTATGTGGGTGTCCTCCCCTGAAGATATTTATGTCCGATTTCTTGGTACTGTAAGTACACGTTTAGTCCATCTGTTGGCTAATCCATTATTAATCAGACAGAGGCAGTGGTTGAAGTGAAAAATGCTGGTGGCTTGGATGAACATGGTGGTAACACATTTATTAGGAGGTAAATGGAAAGAGCTTGGTGATGCACTGCTAATGGGAGCAGAAAACAGGGAAGGAGTCAGGATGACTCCTCAGGCTGTGGGCTGGGCGAATGGCTGACTAATGTCATTCCGTGAGACAAGAAGCGGAGGAGGATTTTGTTTAGAAAAGACTCTTAGTGATGCCCTGATTTAGGGTCAGTAAATGGAAAGCAGAGTACTTCTCCTACCCCTGGTAGAAACTGATTGTTAGCCACAGTAAGCATTCTTTCCACTGTGACTTAGAATCGTACCTCAGATAAGATCAGTTTTCCATCTCAGATCAAATAGAAACTCTTCATTTAGAAGGTAAAAAAAAAAAGATCCAATTTAAAAAATCCAGCTCTACAGAAAAGGCATTTTGAATAAATGAATATCCTTAAATTACTTTTTAAATTTAAAATTTCAGTGAAAACATTTAATCAAAATTCTACATGTCTGTATTATGCTCTACCATTTTCTTATGCCTGTAATTTAAGAATATTACCTGAGTTCATATCCAGGACAGCATTGGCAAACCATTGGAAAAATAAAGATAAATCAACATTAATTGTAAAGGTATGGTTTAGGTAGATAAATACCAATCAAAAACTAAAAATTAATAGTTTCCTGCATCCATCTGATGATCTTATATCTCATAGGAGTGTGCTTGGGTTCTGGAAAGAAAACAAGAGATCATCTGGCCCATCATTTGAAGATGAAGATGTTGAACTCCAGGATGGTAAAGCTTCTGGCTCGAGGTCACAAAGCCTGTTAGTGACAGAGGTCAAGTAGAAACCAGTGCACCTAATTCCCAGATCATGGCCCTTACCTGTGGACTACACTGACTCCACAAACACACGCACCCTGGAGCCCTAACTAGACAACAGATATGAAAACACAAGAAAAGCTAATGTGCTGGATTGAGTGCAATTATTACCAGTCATGCTCATAATTTTTTAAATACTAATGTCTAACAAGAGAACATCTTTGCTCTTCCTATTATCCTACCAGTACCCTCAGCCAACACTTGAATGTCTAATAGCTTACCCACAGGGTAACAAGATTTTTCCTTCTAACTCTCTATCAATTTGAAAGCGGGGTGAAGAAATATAACACAATAATGGATAAGACTCAATTTAAGAAAATTCAATATTCATGTATCCAAACTTACAAAGAGACAAATTAGGGGAAATTATTCAAATAATGCATTTTCTTATAGGTTTGCTTTAAATAGCATGTTCCATTAGAACTTTCTAAATATTTATAGATCATTAAATAATTGACATGGAGATTGGGGGTGGAGGGAGACAGTCTTAAAATTAGAGTGTTAAAATATTCATCTAACTGATGGAGAGGAATTTTTTTAAAAAAACAACTGCTTAAAATACATTGTAAAACAATGCAAAATATAATCTTAAGCATCAAAATAATCTCATATGAATTGAAAATGCTGTTTCTCAGGAGAGAATGATAGACGTTTTATTGTCTGATTCTCGCATTATTTCCATCTCTAATCTGTGAGTTAAATGTAAACATATGCATTGAAGGAGCTCTGGGACATGTGTTCCAGGAACGTACTAAAATGGCCATGTATTTCACTTTCAGAAGACTTTATCCTTTTGTCCTGACTGCTTCAAAATTAGAAGATAATGTTATTTTAACCACAGTTACAGTCAACACAGGGATGTTCTGATCCGATGATTTTTTTATTGAGATTCCCTCTGATGTGTTATTTACATGTATTCACTCCCATAAACCACACTGAAACACTCATACTCATCCAGAGTGTGAGACTCAAGTCACATACTTGATTTCAAAATCATACTCCTCGGCTTTTGGCTTTCTTGATCTTACACAGCTTTGGGGAAAAGTCATCTAAATTGATCCAGAGTAGAGTTTAGAAAATATTCCATTGAAAAAGTGAAGAAAATAAAAACTAACTTTGACTTTCTGATGAATTTTTTTTTTCTGATGGGTTTTAAGTGCTTGGAAGGTATGCAGCCACTTTAAGAAATCAGATCTTAAAAAGCGAATCCCTCTCCAGGAAGGAGGGGCTCTGAAGTTTAGGAATATCTACAGCCTGTGGTTCATGGTAAAATAGTTCAAAAGCACTCGAAGGCAAGGAAAGGAGACTTGGAGCTCCAAATTAAAGGGATTCTGGCCTAGCTAGTAGAAACTGCAGATGTTTGGCAACAGCGCTTAAAGTATATAACAAGGTCTGGCAACTGTATTAGTCCATTCTCACACTGCTATGATGAAATACCTGACACTGGGTAATTCATAAAGAAAAGAGGTTTAATTTACTCACAGTTCTGCATGGCTAGGGAAGCCTCAGGAAACTTACAATCATGGCATAAGGTACTTTTTCACAGGGCAGCAGCAAAGAAAATGAGTGCAAGCAGGGGAAATGCCAGACACATAAATCCGTCAGATCTCATGAGAACACACTCATTATCACAAGAATAGCATGGGGGAAACTGCCCCCACAATCCAATTATCTCCAACTGGTCTCACCCTTGACATGTAGAGATTATGGAGAGTATGATTCAAGGTGAGATGTGGCTGGGGACACTGGGCCAAACTTTATCAGCAACCAAATGTAACACATGATCTTGGACCAAATCCTATATTGGAAGAAAAAAAGAGAAAGAAGGAGAGGAGAAAGGTTAGAAAGGTAAAATAGAAGATAAGGGAAGGAAGAAAGAGGGGGAAGTAAGAGAGAGGTGATTGCTATAAAGCATGTTTGGAACAACTGGTGAAATTTGAATATAGAATGTATATTAGATTATAGCACCATATCAATGTCAAATTCTTTGAATTTGACAGATATATCATGAAAAATAATGTTTATGTTCTTCAGAGATATGTGTTTACTCATTCACAAGTAAAGGGTCATGATGCCTACTGCTTACTTTTAAACAGGAAATAATAAAATAATAATGAAATAGATATAAATAAATGTGACGAAGAAAACATAGTAAAACTGTAAACAATTGGTGATTCTGGGTAGAAAGCATCCAGAGGTTCATTTTATTATTCTCATACCTCTTCATAAACTTGAATTTGTTCAAAATAAAAAGTTAATTGAAAAGCCTATAGCACAGAGGGATTAAGGAGTTAAATGGCCCTTGAATTTTTAAGTATAAACCGGGACCAAAAGAAAAACAAAATAAATATGTACATAGATTTCTCTCTCTCCTTAAAGAGAGACATGGTTTCTATAAAGACAGAAAAAAATAATGGCTATATTAATGCATTCAAACATACATCACATAGATAGTGGCTAAAAATGTTGAATATTATACATAAAGCTGTCTGGGTTCATATTGCGGCTCTTACTAGTGGCATAATCTTGGACAAATTATTTGACTATTCTATGCCTCAGTTTCCTCATCTCTAAAGGACAGATAAGAAACTGTTAGCGTTGTTACAAAGGTGTAATGGAATAACCCCCAATAAATGCTTAGAATACACCTGGCTCATGGTAAGCATTCAATAAATGTGCAGTACTAAAGTAAACTATGGCTAGAACTAACTGTGGCTAAAAAGATCCGAATAAAAGTAGAAAATCAATTCTAAGGTAAAGACTAAAAGTCCCATCAAGTGGCATTAACATAGGCATTAGAGATATGCATTAAATTTGAATCTGGCAGTCGGCATTCTGAACTCCAAAGTAGAAAGAGGATGTAGACAAATACATAAATTTAATTATCAGAAAAGGGGGATTCAAATCTATTCCTCAAAAGAGATAAAACTTTTCCTGGTACTAAATCTTAAAAGAATTAATTTAGGAAGCAATGAATATTCTAAAGAAAAATACTCTAACAAGATTGCTACAAAAGATACAGTTACAAATTTGATGTATCTTAAAAATAATACCATTCTATGATAGAAAATAAGAGAACACCTTTAAAGAAAGCTCAGGTAAGATACAATTTTGAAAGCAGCTAAGGTAAAAATTGTTTAACTGTTTATTGACCTGAGAATACCCAACCCAATCCAAGAATAGAAGCTATAGCATCTAGAGCAGTAGGTGAACAGCAGATCCTTTGAATTGTCCTTCATAAAATATCACTTCTCTTGGCAGGACTTTGCTAACGATCAAAGAGCAGACCAATAAGGATTTTACCCTCTGTCCAAGGCTGGGAATAGAGATGTTCTATGCTGCTTCTTGAAGGCCGAAAACTTCCGTTTAGGAGTAGGGCTGGGACTTGCGCGACCCTAAGAGTAAATATCTCCTTAAATGTTGTGCCCTAGGTGCCTCTGTTGCTTTGTCCTAATCCCACTCCTGTTTAGGTGAAGCAAATAATAGAGAATATATGTTAGTCCTACCACATTTTACATACAGGACAGTCATTAGAAAAGGACATAACAATGTCTTTCATTTCTCCTCAAGAAAAAAATAAGACAAAACCCATTCAGAGAGCAGGTGGGGAAGACCGTATATCAAGAATATCACCTTGATCCGATTCAATGATTGCTTTGCAGTAATGCGTAATTTCTGGGTCAAAGGTTCAATAGCTTTCTAACTACAGACCATTGTTATTCCTCTTAATAAAAGCTCAGAAAATCTGGTATTTCACTTGTGAAGAGGTTGCATCTCCATACATGATATCAATGCATGTCCACATACAAACAGTATGTAGGAAAACACCTTTTAAACTTCAGTACTTTTAACCTTGAGTTGCTTGAGCTGTTTACAAAATCAGAGCTTAAATAAATAAAAATAATAATAAAAATAAAAAAAAAAAGAAATGCCTCCACCCCATATCCATGATATTCCCCAATCCAAGGCCTAAAATAGAGGTGTTCTGTGGCCACCCAAATGACCACCTTGGCCTACTTATTCTAGGAGGCAACACAGATCCTATAAACCTTCCGCACAGGGTCAAGGGAGAGAAGTCCAGCCTACTTAGACCTTTCCCCAGTTTTCCAGTGGCTTCTTCACAAGACTCACAGACCTTCTAGTATGAAAGAAATAATTACTCTGATACCATTAAATGGTAAGACTTTATTCAAGACTATTACACTAGAGGTACTGCAATAGAGAGAGATTAAACTCAATTCCCAATGCAGCAAAGGCAGCTGGGGATTTATAGGCAGAATGAGGATGTCACTGAGTGGAAAATAACTACAAGGAGACATCAAAGGATGGGGGATTCTTGCAAAACTGACCTAACAGGATTCTTGCTAAAGGCCCCCAAAGATTTTTTTCATCAGTTGTGGGGAAAAGGGACTTGACCAGATATTAAGCATGACTACCTATCAGGGGCACAAGATTCTCCCTAAACTAACTGAGCAGGACTCTTGCTACCATTGGATGAGACAAGACTGAAGCCCAGGTCAAGACATGTTGAAAATAAGGCTTAGAGGAGCCTAACTAAAGTTTGGACAAGAGGAAAACCTCTGTCAACAGACATGCTGAGGCAGCAAGCAGAAGCAAATTCTGGTTTTTGGTTTTGTGGTCCTCATGGAAAAAAAGGAACTCAAGAGCCATTACAGAAAGAAATTAAGTTTTTATAACTTTGGAAGACAATGCACTTTCCCAAAATAAAGCATTCTAATCCCTCAGTATGCTGAATAAAGATAATATCTTTCACATCTTACATTTATTCCTGATTCTATTAAGACAAATTTTGATGGCACCAAGAAATGTGCAATGGTTTACTGCCCTCATGTTTGTCCTGGATGGCAATCAGGAACTATCAATTTAGAATTCCATTTTCAGCAGATTAGCTTTTTAGCTAGAAAGTATATGTGTGTGTGCATGTGTGTGTACACGCATGTGTGTGTTTATGCGTTTGTTTGCTTTCATTTATTCAGATCATTTCTAAATATTGCCATACGGTAATTGAGTTGTAACATTGCAACCTCTTTGAAAGGAAGATAGAGTATGAAATGGGTCTCCAAACAATTCAGCCCAGCCAACGTGGGCCATAAAGGGGAGGGAAGAGGAGGGAAATATTCTAGTTACCATCTTTCCCCTTGGAAAAATGCCGTTTCTGCGGAGGTCAGAATTCCACACTCCAGTGCCAGTCAGAATTAAAACAATCTATTCGAATGTCCTTTATGAGCCCAGAACAACTGTCAAAGCTCTGTAGAAATTGAGTGAATCAGCAAGTATCTGGAATAAGACAGCTGTGCCTGGTGGTTTTACTTGGTCAACAACGTTAATGGCTCAAACACAGAACACAGGAGAGCCTGGGAAACACCTTCCCATCCTCACTCACTGGCAAGGCTCCTTCAGCCCCCACCCTTGAAATGGCTCTTTTCTCTCATGGGTTTGGCAGGGACATGAGTGCGTGTGTGTCTGTGTCTTAGTGTGTAAGGGCACATGTTCTCCTGGAGTGGGGTGGGGGGCAGGTGGGGAGCTGTGCAGGTTTTCCTGCCCTTTCTCAGTTTTCATATTCTTTCCCTATTCCCTCTCCACCCTGAACACTCTGAGAAGCCTGTATGATGCCTTTTGTTTAGCAGAAAACACAGCCAGTAGAAGATAATACACATTTTTAAATCTTTCTTTCTTTCTGATACATTCTTTATATCTCACAGTGGAGCCACCGAGTTCTCCAAAGGCTGATTGACTTAAAAAGTTCCCATCAGCTTAAAACAAAACAAAATAAAACAGAGCAGTCTTGGTGCTTTTGAAATAGCAACCACAAGCAAGCAGCAAAGTCAATAAACCGAAAAACAACAGCTGGGGGCGAAGGAGGGGCAAAGAGGCTGGGGTAGGCCAGGGCTTATGTTCAGGGAAGATTTTTGAAAAGCCCCTTTGTATATACACCAATTATTCCGAGTGATAAAATGCTGTCTGCAATAAAGGCATTCTCCCAGGGCTTCGGCATGCTAATGACCTCCTGATCCACATTCTCTAGGCTCAGAAGGGGGTGTGGAAATGTCTCTCCAAAACCAGCTGATTCTTCTCAGTTGCTACTGACAAATATTTTAGCTAGAAGACCAGATTAAATAGTAATTGCTAAGTGGCACTGAAAGTCTTAATGTTATTTCCAGAAAAAAACAGGAAAGCAGTGGTAAGACTTCTCCTTGGTTAACAAGGTAGCTAACTCTCCTTTGCTGAAA
Organism: Sapajus apella; assembly: GCF_009761245.1. Classification (NCBI taxonomy): domain Eukaryota; kingdom Metazoa; phylum Chordata; class Mammalia; order Primates; family Cebidae; genus Sapajus; species Sapajus apella. The sequence goes on along the minus strand of NW_022436964.1, from coordinate 23,607,396 downwards.
ACTGGGATCTCCAGAAAGACCCCGAGGACCCGGTCTGCAGCCTTTAACTATTTCCTTCCCATAGCCCTTGGAACAGGCTGCAGTGATTTTAAGAGTATTTGGCAAACGTGCCTCTGGTTTGTCATTCCTACAAGGGCACCAAGGACCCAGAAAGCACTTACCCCCCAAGGGAAGTCATTTGGACAGGTGTCTGTCAATTTATATGGGAATACTCCAACAAAGGACATAAAAAGCCTATGAATTAATCTAGAGTAACAGAAGCAGGGATCATCTTTTCTTACTCTCACCAATATATTTTTAGCAAAAACCACCATTTCCCCACTCACATTCAAACACATTAACCTTGCAATCTGTGGCCTCTTGCTTTCTCTTAGAAATTAAAATACAGCACGTGTAGAGGAATATATTTATTTGTGCCCAATTCTTTTTATATATTTATTTCCCTTCCCTGCCTGTTTGCCTCCCCAACTCTTTCTTTCTTGGACAATGTCCTCAGAGGTTAAGAGCATTGACATTTCAGTACCCTTAAGTCAGGGTTTATGTACTTATCAGGACCTGGCTAAGATTACTCATGAAAAGGAGTCCTACTGGATCTATTGTTTTGTTTTAGTGAATAAAATACATGAAATGATTATAGATTTAAAGAAGTGCTAATATCAGTCTAAAAATAGGAGCACACCTTATATTCAGGTTAAATAAAACTGAGTGAACCATTATCCCAAGTCCTGCTCCTCTACCCCCAGGCTTCTCATCTTTGCAAATGGAACCATCACCTGCCCAGCTGCCCAGGTCATAAACCTGCTAGTCCTCCTCATTTTATCTTACTCACTCACCTTCTATTCAGTAGAATATATTCTACCTCCTAAAAGTCACAATTGTGTTACTTCTGTGTCATCTCTCACAAGGGTGAATTTATTCTTACATAACAGTGTTACCGTGTGTCATCGATAACTCTGTTCGAATTATTGAGTATTTACTATGTGTTCAATGCTATATAGAAAGCTACAAAAAGTGGATAACGCCTTTGTCTTTCAAACTCAATTTATTTGCTACAGCTACCATAACAAGGTGCCAAGCTGGGCAACTTAAATAACAGAAGCTTATTTTCTCACAGTTCTGGAGGCTGGAAGTCTAAGACCAAGGTGTCAGCTGAGGTGGTTCCTCTGAGGCCAATCCCCTTGGCTTGTAGATGGACTTCTCCTGGGGTCTTCACATGGTCATCCCTCTGAGTGTGTCTGTTTCCTAAATTTTCTTTTATAAGGGCACCATTCATATTGAATTAGGGCCCACCATAATGACCTCATTTAAATGGAATTATTTCTTAAAGAACTCCATGTCAAATAAAGTCACATTCTGAAGTACTAGGGGTTAGAACTTTAATATATGATTTTTAAAAGGAGAGACACGAATCAGCTGGTATTTAAGCTCTTAGTGTTTATTATCTATTTTTTGTTCTGAGAAGTCTCCAAGAAAATTACTGTGGACCCAGGACAGGTATTAGTATTGGCATGATGAGGAAAATGAAATCCAGAAAGATTGACCGATGCCCAAACTCACTAGGTTGTTGCTAGGCCAGGCCTAGACTTGACTTCTCTTTTTTTCTCAAACAATCCCACTTCTCTCCCATTATAAAGTAAATCTCTGCTGCCATGATTACGCTGTACTCTACAAAATTGCCTATGTTATTCTTTACTTTTCACTTCAAATGCCTTCTATGTACCCCATTATTTTTCTTATCAATTCTAATTCTTGGGTGTTCCTCACTCTTTTCCCATTAATTTTATATTTTCCATTTAATGTACATGAACTCTTCCCACTTTCCCTCCTATCAAATTTCAGGAAGAGCGTAAAGTCAGCATCATTTTTTCTGTTGTTATGCTTCCGTGCTGTTATTGTTGGAGAGAGCAGCTCATCATCGTATCATGTTAGCCCCTGAGAAAGTCTACATCCTACATGCATAATAAACTTGGAATCTAGCCCCCCATTAATCCTCCTGGCTCCAGGAGGAGGAGGAGGTGACATGCATTATGATTTCCATTTCCTGAATGAAGAAACAAACACAGAAATTTTAGCTAATTTATCTAAGGTAATGTTTCCAGCCAAGGTGTCTGTCTGTTTGGGAGTATCATCAATTTATTCTTGGTATTTTACAGTCGCCTAGATTTCTTTATTTTATTTCGCATTTTGTACAGGAATCAGGAGGTTAAAATGGCAGGGATCTGAAGCAGAAGGAGGCTAGCATGGCATGGACAGGCAACTGGAAAATAGCTGCAAAAAAAACTCACCTAATAACTAAAATCAATGTAATAAGTGTTATGAATTATTGTGTGCCCCCTTGAGTCAGACATTGTGCTGAACTCTTCATTTTCTTTTCTGCCTTCCCCTATAATACTAGAGTATACAATTGTTAGACCAGAATATAAGCTCCCTATAGGCTAGGACCATCTGGTGTTATTTACCACTTTGAAGACTCCTCTGTTCTAGGTCATTATCATCAGCTTTACCTCCAACATATTCTACAAAATGGGGAGTGGAATAAAGACACATGGGCCATTGTTAAATACCAAGAATACAATTACAACGCCCCTGAATAGACTGACACCTTGGCTGGGGAATGTAGCCTTGTTAAATTACCTTTGATAAATCCCTTGTACTTCACAGTGCCTGGCACATTATAAATGCTCAATAAATATTTGTCAACAGTATGAATGAGTAAATAAATGCCTACTTTGTGCAGGTGCAAAAGCAGTAAGACATTTCCCTTGCCAAGAAACAGTTCATTGTTATAGGAGGTATAGATAATTATTACCCAGATGTACATGAGCAAAACAAGATTTAACTTAATATGTTCTAATTTCCAGCGTAATTCTTTATCAGATGAGTAAACAGCAAGATGACAATGAAATTCAAAAAAATTCAGGAACCTGATTAGTAGAGAAAGGTGAATATGACTGAATGTTACCCTGGAAAGAAGCAGCTTACTCATTAAGTCTGCTTTCTGCTCAGCCAAGAAATATCCTTTACCAAAGTAAGAACTAATCACTGATTCTTGCACAATTAGTTCTGTACCAGGAGCGTGGGGACAGTTCAAAAGCCCCAGAAACACTTGCAAAACTTTCCAGTTTAATCTGTAACACCTCTGAAAGGAAAATATCATAGCAGAGTTACAAAAGTCTAGAAGTGACATCTCCTTTTGGGATGTGGAAAATAGTGGATTACTGTTTGGCAACTTAAATGTGATGAGGAGAAAGAATTTAAAATATCCTGTGTGCATTGAGGACTAAACATCTCAAGATGGAGTAACTATGTTGGAAACAAAGTCAGATGCTAAGCCAGTGTCTCTGTTTACTTTTTTCGACAAGATTCACTAATTCAAGGTAATACATAAAACATTTAACAATTTGTACAGCACAGGCACTGAGCTATCAAAACTGACTCTGCCCATATACAAAACAACAAAACAGTCAACACATTCAGTCAGTACATTGACTGAATGTCCAACCTGCTCCCAGCAACTCTTCTTAATTTGATTTCTGGGCTTATCTCTTATCTCTCTAGGTGACATCACACAGCTTCTCCTACTATGGTGAGTGGAGACCTCTCCTCAGAGTCAGAATCTAGGTTTCAGTCTTAGCTCTATGAGTTTTATGATCTTACCTAAATTGTTTCATTGTTCTGTGCTCAACTTGCTTCTCTGGGAAAACAAGGAGATTGAAGATTGGGCTGGCATTTTTAGATGTGAGTTCTATGGATATTGGCAGGCAAGGAACAGTATTTATGATGTAAGTCTGTCCCACACATGGCAGGGTATGTAGTAGCCATGACCTCTGGGCACTAAATGCCAGTAGCACTCCCCAGTGATTATGACAACCCAAAATGTTCCATGAACTTCTACTGTTTCAAAACAACTGAACTAGATAGTCCCTCAGGCCCTTTCCACCGTTAACCTTTTAATATTTCTTGCATATGCAGTAAACAGTTTTATATAAGTAAAGTCTGTTTTACACTGGATATTTTCTTATTCTGCACAATGACAAGCTTACTATAACATTCCAGGTCAAACGTTTTTGAAGAACTCCCTGACTTAGCTATCCAGGAAAACCTGCCATCTAGGTAGATGGAAAAAACCAATCAGCAACCCCATCAGGCCAGCAATCCAGCAAATCAGCAATGCTCAACTTTTCAGAGGTGCATTAGCAGGATCAAGTTGTGAGAAACAGATACCTGATTTAGTATTTTAAGTAGAATGGGATTTAACACAGGGAACAAGGTGCTTTCAAAATTTTAGAAGGTTTGGAGGAAGAGGTTCTAGGCTGAGCCCCCAGAAATGACCCCTAGAAAAATATCCAGGGATCCATCATGGGAGCTGCTATCTCCACCTCTAACAGGAAGGTAGGCAATAAGAAGGCTGCTTCTGGAACTGTGATCTTCATGAATATACTCTTGCAATGATGATCTAAGATTAAAATACCATGGCTTTCATTGCCACTGTCACTATACTGCCTCTTGCTACCCATGTTGCTCTTCAGTGGTCCCTGGAAAGGTAATATTGAAAACCCAATGTTACGCCAGCAGAAAACCACCAAAACAGCAGAAATATGGTTCCTGACTCACTTAAGCTTTATAAATCTAAAGCATATACTTGGAAGAACTAAATTTCTATCCATTACAATAACTATACAGATAGTTTCTAACCATCGAGTTTCTACAGGGCAGGAAGGGACAAAAGAAGAAGCTTGATATTAAGTGTCAATCTACCATACTCACCCTGGAGGGCATGAAGCTGTGTCATAATTTGAAGAAAACCACGACTCGCCACAGGAAAAAAAAGTACATACTAAATATATATGTTTGCATATATTTTCATGGTATGTAAAGATGTCCCAAAATCCACAGTGGACCCTAAAAACACTTACACTAGAGCAGAGTTTCTGAACCGTGACATGACTGACATTGGAGGTTGTATGATTCTCTGCCATGGGAAGCAGTTCTGTGCATTGCAACATGTTTAGCTGTATCCTTAGCCTCTTCCCACTACATGCCAGAAGTATCCCCCCCACTTCAGTTGTTACAGCCAAAAATGTTTTGCAAACATGACCAAGTGTCCCATTGAGGAAGGAAAATAACCTAAAACAACCAAACAAAAAGCAACCAAGTCTTATTTATCTGTAAAGGATCAATATGAACATAACTTTGTGAAGGGAAAGACTTGATCAACAGAGTCATACATGCAAACATCATGAACTACAATAGGTAAAAATGTTGAAGAAATATATACATAGCAAGAGCATCGACAACAACTTCAAAATGGGTTTGTTTAATTAATATTGTAATTAAACAGAGCATGGAAGTTATACTCAGAAGACCTGTGTGGTGGTCAGTTATATGCATCAACTTGACTGGGCCATAGGATACCCATATATTTAGCCAAATATAATTGTGGGTGTGTCTCTCAGCGTGCTTCTGAATGATACTAACATTTGAATCAGTAGACTGAAAAAAGCAGATTGCTCTTTCTAATGTGAGCGGCACTCATTTAATCAAATGAAGACCAAAAGATAACTTTCCATTGCCTGGCTGTTATGCTGGAACACTGGTCTTTTCTGGACTTTAGACTTGAACTAAAACATTGGCTCTTCCAGGATCTCAAGGCTGCTAGCTGTCAAAGTGGAACTTACATCATCAGTTCTCCTGGTTCTCAAGCCTTTGGATTCAGAATGAAACTAAACATTGGCTCTCCTGTTTGCCAATTGCAAATTCTGACACTTGTCAGTCTCTACAACTGTGTGACCCAATTTCTTTTCTTTTTACTTGAAGTTCCAGGATACATGCACAAAATATGTATGTTTGTTACACAGGTATGTGTGCCATGGTGGTTTGCTGCACTTATTAACCCATCCTCTAAGTTCCTCCCCTTGCCTGCCCCCACACCCTCTAACAGGCCCTGGTATGTACTGTTCCCCTCCCTGTATCCATGTGTTCCCATTGTTCTACTCCCACTTATTAATTAGAACATTCAGTGTTTGGTTTTCTGTTCCTGTGTTAGTTTGCTGAGGATTATGGCTTCCAGCTTCACCCATGTCCCTGTAAAGAACATAACATCATTCCTTTGTATGACTGTGTAATATTTTATGGTGTATATGTACCACATTTTCTTTATCCAGTCTATCATTGATGGGCATTTGGGTTGGTTCCATGTCTTTGCTATTGTAAATAGCGCTGCAATAAACATACATGTGTCTGCGTCTTTATAAAGACTTACATTCCTTTAGGTATGTACCCAGTAATGGGATTGCTGGGTCAAATGGTATTTCTGGTTCTAGATCTTTGAGGAATCACCACACTGTCTTCCACAATGCTTGAACTAGTTTACATTCCCACCAAAAGTGCAAAAGTATTCCTATTTCTCCACAGCCACGCATCTATTGTTTCTTGACTTTTTAAAAATTGTCTTTCTGACTGGCATGAGATAGTATCTTACTACAGTTTTGACTTGCATTTCTCTGATTGGTGATTTTTTTCATATGTCTGCGGGCCATGTAAATGTCTTCTTTTGAGAAATGTCTGTCATATCCTTTGCCCACTTTTTGATGGGGTTTTCTTTTGTAAATTTAAGTTCCTTGTAGATTTTGGATATTAGACCTTTGTCAGATGGGTAGATTGCAAAATTTTTCTCCCATTATATAAGTTGTCTGTTCATTCTGATGATGGTATCTCTTGCTGTGCAGAAACTCTGTAGTTTAATTAGATCCCATTTATTAATTGTTGCTTTTGTTGCAATTGCTTTTGGTATTCTTTTCATGAAGTCTTCACCATGCCTATGTCTTGAATGTATTGCCTAGGTTTTCTTCTAGAGTTTTTATGGTTTGGGTTTTACATTTAAGTCTTTAATCCATCTTGAGTTAATTTTTGTATAAGTTTTAAGGAAGGGGTTCAGTTCTAGTTTTCTGCAAATGGCTAGCCAGTTTTCCCAGCACATTTATTGAATAGGCGATCCTTCCCCATTGCTTGTTTTTAACAGGTTTGTCAAAACTCAGATGGTTGTAGATGTGTGGCATTGTCTCTGAGGTCTCCGTTCTGTCGATGTGTCTATTTTGGTACCAGTACCATGCTGCTTTGCTTGCTATAGCCTTGTAGAATCTTTTGAAGTCAGGGAACGTGATGCCTCCCGCTTTCTTGTTTGTTTGTTTGTTTAAGTTTGTCTTGGCTACACAGGGTCTTCTGTGATTCCATATGAAATTTAAAGTAGTTCTTTTCTAATTCTATGAAGAATGTCAGTGGTAGTTTGATGGGAATAGCAGTGAATCTTCACATTACTTTGGGCAGTATGGCTATTTTCATTATATAGATTCTTCCTATCCATGAGGATGGATTTTTTTTTCTTTTTGTTTGTGTTCTCTCTTATTTTCTTGAGCAGTGGATTGTAGTTCTTCTTGAAGAGGTCTTTCATTTCCCTTGTTAACGTATTCCTAGATATTTTGTTCTCTTTGTAGCAATTGTGAATGGGAGTTCATCCATGATTTGGCTCTCTGCTTGTCTATTGTTGGTATAAAGGAATGCTTGTGATTTTTGCACACTGATTTGTATCCTGAGACTTTGCTAAAGTTTCTTATCAGCTTAAGTTTTGTGGCTGACATGATGGGGTTTTCTAAATATAAAATCATGTCATATGCAAACAGAGACAATTTGACTTCCTCTCTTCCTATCTGAATATACTTTATTTCTTTCTCTTGCCTGATTGCCCTGGCCAGAACCTCCAATACTATGTTGAATAGGAGTGGTGACAGAGGGCATCCTTGTTTTGTACCAGTTTTCAAAGGCAATGCTTCCAGCTTTGCCCATTCAATATGATACTGGTTGTGGGTTTGTCATAAATAGCTGTTATTTTGAGATATGTTCCATCAATACCTAATTTACTGAGAGTTTTTAACATGAAGAGATGTTGAATTTCATCAAAGGCCTTTACTGCATCTATGGAGATAATCATGTGGCTTTGTCTTTGGTTCTATTTATGTGATTAATTACGTTTATTGATTTGCACTGTTAAACCAGCCTTGCATCCCAGGGAGGAAGCAAGTTGATCATGGTAAATAAGTTTTTTGATGTCCTGCTGAATTTGGTTTGCCAGTATTTTATTTGAGGATTTTCGCATTGATGTTCATCAGGGATATTGGCCTGAAATTTTCTTTTTCTTTTTTGTCTCTGCGTGGTTTTGATATCAGTATGATGCTGGCATCATAAAATGAGTTATGGAAGAATCCCTCCTTTTCAATTGTTTGGCATAGTTTCAGGAGGAATGGTACCAGCTCCTCTTTGTACCTCTGGTAGAATTCGGCTGTGAATCTGTCTGGTTCCAGGCTTTTTTTGGTTGGTAGGCTATTAATTACTGCCTCAATTTAAGAACTTGTTATTGGCCTATTCAGGGATTTGACTTCTTCCTGGTTTAGTCTTGGGAGGGTGCACATGTCCAGGAATTTATTAATTTCTTCTAGATTTTCTAGTTTATTTGTGTAGAGGTGTTTATAGTCTTCTCTGATGATAGTTTGTATTTCTGTGGGGTGAGTAGTGATATCCCCTTTAGCATTTTTTACTGTGCCTATTTGATTCTTTTCTTCTTCTTCTTTATTACTCTAGCTAGCAGTCTATTTTATTAATTTTTTCAAAAAAACAGCTCCTGGATTCACTTATTTTTTTGGAGGGTTTTTTGTGTCTCTATCCCCTTCAGTTCTGCTCTCATCTTAGCTGTTTCTCATCTTCTGCTAGTTTTTGCATTAGTTTGCTCTTGCCTGTCTAGCTCTTTTAATTGTGGTGTTAGGATGTCAGTTTGAGATCTTTCTAGTTTTCTGATGTGGGCATTTAGTGCTATAAATAGCCCTCTTAACACTGCTTTAGCTGTGTCCCAGAGATTCTGGTATGTTTTCTCTTTGTTCTCATTGGTTTCAAATAACTGCCTTAATTTCATTATTTACCCAGGAATCATTCAGGAGCAGGGTTCAATTTCTATGTAATTGTGTGGTTTGAGTTAGTTTCTTAATCCTGAGTTCTAATTTGATTGCATTGTGGTCTGAGAGACTGTTATGATTTCAGGGTTTTTTTTGCATTTGCTTAGCAGCGTTTTACTTCCAAATATGTGGTCAATTTTAGCGTAAGTGCCATTTGGTACTGAGAAGAATGTACATTCTATTGATTTGGGGTAGAGTGTTCTGTAGATGTCTATTAGGTCCACTTCATCCAGAGCTGAAATTAAGTCATAAATATCCTTGTTAATTTTCTGTCTCATTGATCTAATATTGACAGTGGGGTGTTAAAGTCTCCCATTATTATTGTGTGGAAGTCTAAGTCCTTTGTTAAGTCTCTAAGAACTTGTTTTATGAATCTGCATGCTCCTGCATTGGGTGCATATATATTTAAGATAGTTCTTGTTGAATTAATCCCTTTACCATTATGTAAGCCCTCTTCGTCTTTTTTGATCTCTATTGGCTTAAAATCTCTTTTGTCAGAGACTATCACAACCTGAAACCCTTGCTTTTTTTATTTTTTATTTTTTTGCTTTCTGCTGAGAGGTCCACTCTTGGTCTGATGACTTCCCATTGTAAGTGACCTGGCCTTTCTCTCTGATTGACCTTAACATTTTTTCCTTCATTTCAACCTTGGAGAATCTGATGAGTATGTGTCTTGGGGTTGATCCTCTCATGGAGTATCTTAGTGGTGTTGTCTGTATTTCTGGTATTTGAATGTTGGCCTGTCTTGCTAGGTTGGGGAAGTTCTCCTGAAGTGTGTTTTCCAGCTTGTTTACATCCTCCCCGTCTCCTTCAGGTACTCCAATCAATTGTAGGTTCAGTCTTTTTACGAAGTCCCATATTTCTTGGAGGCTTGTTTGTTTCTTTTTATTCTTTTTTTTCTAGTCTTGTCTGCCTGCCTTATTTCAGCAAGGTGGTCTTCAAACTCTGATACCCTCTCTTCTGCTTGTTCAGTTTGTCTACTGATACTTGTGTATACCTCACAAAGTTCTCATGCTGTGTTTTTCAGATCCTTCAGGTCATTTATGTTCCCCTCCAAACTGGTTATTCTAGTTAGCAGCTCCTCTAACCTTTTATCAAGGTCTTAAGTTCTTTGCATTGGGTTAGAACAAGCTCCTTTAACTCAGCGTAGTTTTTTTATTACCCATCTTCTGAGGCCTACTTCTGTCAATTCATCCATCTCCTCCTCCATCCAGTTCTGTGTTCTTGCTGGAGAGTCATTGCAATCATTTGGAAGAGAAGAGGCACTCTGGTCTTTTGGGCTTTCAGCATTTTTTCATTGATTCTTTCTCATCTTGAGTATGCCTAGTTTCGATCTTTGAGGGTGCTGACCCTTGGATGGAGTTTTTGTGGGGACTTCTTTTGTTGTTGATGCTGTTGTTGTCACTTTCTGTTTGTTTTTCTTTCAGTGGTCAGGTCCCTTTTCCATAGGGCTGCTGCAGTTTGCTGGGTGTTCACTTCAGCCCCCATTCATCTGGTTTGCTCCCATGCCTGGAGATGTCACTCAAGGAGGCTGGAGAATAGCAAAGATGGGTGCCTCCTTCTTCTTTTAGGATCACTGACCTCGAGAGGTACGCACCCAATGCCAGTAGGATCGCTCCTGTATAGGATGTCTGACAACCCCTTTGGAGAGTGTCAGCCAGCTGGGTGGACAGAGAAGAGGACCTACTTAATGAAGAACTTTGACAGTCCCTTGATGGAGGAGGTGTGCTTTGCTGTGGAAAATTCCCTCATCTGGGCTGCCTGGATTCCTCAGAACCACCAGGAAAAAAGGTGAAGTCTGCTGGTCTGCAGAGACTACGGCCACCCCTCCCACTAGGGGCTCAGGCCCAGGAAGATCTGGGTTCAGTCCCTGAGCCTCTGGCTGGAGTTATTGGAGTTCCTGCAGGGAAGTCCTACCCAGTGAGGAAGGATGGGTCAGGGTCAGGCATGAAGAGGTGCTCTGCCCAGAGTCTGTCACAGCCAGTGTGTTTGGTTGTGGGACACATGCCTAGCTGCCAAGCATCCAACCTCCCTGGCTCCAGCAGGGGAAAGTGCAGTCTGGAACAACAGAGATGGATGCCACCCTTCCCCTAACCAGGGAGCTTAGTGTGTTAGGCAATTATGAGTCCCAGTGCTGGCAGCTGACCCTCCCCCAAGGAGCTCACCTGGCTTAGACAGCAGGCGGCCACAGCTGTGGTGCTGGTCACCCCTCCCCCTAGGAGCTCAGCAGGCTTAAGCAGGTTCCAGCTGAGAGGTTGCTGAGAATATGCACAGCTCCAGGATTGAGACTCTAGGCCCTGGTGATGTGGGCTCACGAGTGGAATCTTCAGATCCATGGTTTGCACAATTCAGTGGCAAAAGCACAGTTTCCCAGTCTGGGTAGCATGTTCACTCACCATCTCCCTTGGCTGGCGAGTTGGGGCATCCCTGCCCCAAGTGGCTCTCAGGTGGGTTGTGGTACCACACTGCTCTTCCTTCCTCTCCGTGGATCGTAACAGCCACCTCACCAATTCTTTATACTCAGTCTCTTTCTATACATATACATCCTATTGGTCCTGTTTCGCAGGAGAATCCTAATACAGATCGATTTAAGTGTTAGTTCTACTGTCCAATCTGTCAACTTGGACAAGTCAGTTTAATTCTCTGGGACTCTTTTCCCACCTATAAAATGCAGGTTATGGAAACACATCACAAGATTACTGTTTGATTGAGGCAAGGTGGACTGGGCGCTCCTCTTTACCCATATTGTACAAGAGCTCTGTGTCTTTTAAAGCACTTCCTCCTTCTGACCATAGCCATTGTGAGTCGCTGGGAACAAGTATCTACAGCTGTACCTGCGTCCCTACCTCAAAAAATGGAACCAAGTGCACTCTGCTCCACTTGGTGAAGGTTCTTCCTTCTGATCCATTTGCAAATCATATGAAGATTGTTTCTGTATCATTGGCCTCGTTCTTAAGGATGAATTTAGAAGAGTTAAACACTCAAACTTTAGCAAGTTTTCATGGTTTGGAACTTTTGTTTCATTTTTTGAATTGGAAACATTAAAGAAAATAATTATTGGGGATCAAAAAAAATGTTATTTCCCTGCCAAACCATATGCATTGATATTGTTTCTATCAATGGAAACATTCCAAGAATTTGAAAAACAAATCCCAGTGAAACCCCACAAAATCAAGTTGGCAATTTCTTCTTTTTGAATTTTTAAAAAAGAAACCATAAACTAGAAGATACAGAGTTTTCCTTTTTAAATGAAATTCTCATTTTCTAACAGGAACCATTATTTTCACAAATCAATGCTTACTGCTAAAAAGAGAAAGCTTAATGGATGAACACTGTGGTAAAAGTGAAGGCCCCTCTGAACAGATTTTAAATGGAAATTGCAATTCAGTAAATTCTCCTTCCTCTCTTGTTCTGTTTGTATTTCCATTCTGTGCTCTTGCTAATTCCAAAAGCCAGATTTTCACTCCACTCCTCATTCTGTTCATCTTTGCAACCTGGATACGTCCTTCTGACACAAAAGACTTTATTTTGTGGGAAAAGAGGCTCTGGATCCTGGATTTAAAGTCTAATTTGGAGCCCTCCTGTGTCAAATTCATTCGCCTCAGCAAATATATTGTAATAAAATAGTGAAGGTCTAATTAAATCTCAGTACAATCTACAACTGTTCAAATGTATTTGAAGAAGCAAGTGCTTATCCTTTAGGCTCAGATTGGCATAAGGGCAATGTTGTCCTAAAGCAATACTAAGGATCTTTTCCTATTAAAATGAACAAGTCAACAAAAATATCCGTGTCTCTCAAAGAAAATATCCATCCAGGAGATATTTATCAAATGCTGTTCATAGAATTATGCAGTCATCCCTCTGTATCTGCAGGGGATTGGTGCCAGGACACACCACCCTCATAGCAAAATCTGTAGGTACTCAAGTCTGTAATTTAAATGGTGCAGTATTTCCATATAACCTATGCACATCCTCCTGTGTACTTTAAACCATCTCAAGATTACTTATAATACCTAGTACAATGTAAATAGTATGTAAATAGTTGTAATGCTATTATTTTTATTGTTACATTGTTATACAAATGTGTGTGTGTGTGTGTGTGTGTGTGTGTGTGTGTGTGTGTGTGTGTGTTTATATTTTCAACCCGTTGTTGGTTGAATCTCTGGATATAGAACCCAAAGACATGGAAGGCCAAGTGTACTAATCATAATCAATTTAACTAATGTGAAATCATACCATTTACAAAGATGGTTTAGAACAGTATCCTCCACCTGTGTCATCCATGGTATTATTACTTAATAAATGTTCAAATAATAATCGATGCTGGTATTAACTACCTTTGAAAAATGCTGATCCCCTCTTAAAGTGTCATATATTACATAGTATATTAAATGAACTGAGAAATTCTGTAGTAAAATAATTCAATCTTATTCCTCAAGATTTTTCTAGACTTACTTGACTATATAACTCTTTTTTTCATAAAATATGTCTTAACAGGTGTCAGACTAGAAATCTTTACAGAGCAGTTTGAAAAATGTTCGTTGAGGATCTCAACCTACCATATCACCCACCTCACCCTGGCACACATATGTGCACACACAAACACACGTATCAGTATCATAATTGCTCCTTTTGGAGGCACTGACTTTTCTCTTTCTAATATAGCTCTCCAAAACTAGCTTCCTCTCACCATCAAAACATGTTTATCCTATGTATACATTCCTAGGATCCTGCTTTGTCTGCTAACAGGCAACTTATCTAATCAACTAGTTGAAAATCTGAAGGTAAAAATGAGAGCTCTGGAATGAGAATGCCTAGATTTAAACTAGAGTTTCATAATTTATGAGCAGCATGATCTTGGGCAAGTTACTTGACCTCACTAAGCCTTAACTTTCTGCTCTATAAATTAAGCATGATAATGGTGCATATTTCATTAAGTCACTGTGATATTTAAATGAGATGATGCATACAGAAATTTGTCTGACAGGAAGTAAGCGTTCAAAAATATTAAAAAATAAACAAATATATACATGAATTATACCAGATAATCTCATTTGAGGAATTTCTCCTTCTGCTTTAGAAATATAAGCCTGTTGCATAAATCCTTCAAGGGAAGACTGTGAGCCTTGATACCAGACTGCACCAAACTATTTGGTCCCAACAGCCCAGCTCCGTCTCATGCCTCTCTCTTTTCTGACTGTCTGTGCCAGTCTTAATGAATCTCTTTCAGCTATTAAAACAGGGCTACACTTTGTTGTTTGCACCTGCTGTTCCCTCTGCCTGAAACACTCTTCCTCATTACTGCTTTGCTTTGACACAATCAGGATTGTGGCTTAAATAATACTTCCTCTAAGGAGCTTTCTTGATACCACCTCCCCACTAGACTAGTTTAGTCACTCCATGTGCTTCCCCTGTAATAACATTCCTCACACTTGACTGTAACATTATCTGCTTCCTCAGCCTTACCTCAAGGACTGACTCTGTGTGTTTTTCTCTGTCTCCCATTTATCACAGAACAGAACATACTGGTGGTTTTATGAAAACAGAGCTGGTACAGGAATCCTCACTGAGCCCTCCAGTCTCATCCTCCACTTTGCACATACCACATAGGCCTGTCTTCCACATGTAAGCCTTATGCAACCCTAACAGGGGAAGCCCTTATGATATCTGAGAAAAGCTTTGTTCATGAGCCAGGTAAAACAGAGCTTAGAATCTGATGTATTATAAATTACCTTAAAGAAAATAATGAAGCATGACTTTTGTTTATTACAAAGTTAATTCTGCCACAAAGGTAATGGGATTTCCATTTTGAGGCTGCAGCTTAGAGAAGTAAATCAACTTTTCCATAATCACACAACTAGTAAATGGCAGAGCTGGAATCTAAATCTTAGACTTCACAACTCCTAAGCAAGCTCCCTTCAATTTTCACAACACCATCCTGTCTGCTTTAGATGCCATGCCAATCAAAAATAGGATACCCAGAAAAAGTTCTGATTATAGGCATCTCAAGACATACGGGGTGCAGCATTGCCAGCAGACCAGTGCCAAGCAGCATCCTTAGATACAAGAGATTAGCACCACATGCAAGCAGCAGTCTCCTCCGGGATGAATTCTTAGCAGGCATAGGAATTCTCCATTCCACAGGGCCCTTTCAGCATGACAATTTGGAAGAATGGGAAAAGCGCAGACTTTGAATCAGTCAATCTTCAATTTTAATCATTGTTCTGCTACTTTAATGTTGTGTGACTGTGGCCGGGTCACTTGCTCTTTCTGAATCTCAAAATTTTTATCTATTAAGTAGGCATAATTAAACCTATTTGTCAAGAATAGTTTGAGGATCCAGTAACAACATGAGTAAAACTGCCTAACACAGCTCTGGAGCCCATCAGCTACTCCCTCTGTTCCCTTCTCTTTGACCAGTGGTTTCCGTTAAGAGAAAGCTGTCCTCTTGAGCAACAACTACCTTTCCCTATGGAAAATCTCCCTATTCGTTGATGCCATCATAGGTGCTGAGGTTGACAAAGGAACTCAGTGGATCCCTTTTCCAATTTGGTTTTGGATCCATGAACCAGAGATAATATGCAGTTCTATGCAAAGAGAACACATTGGAAGCCCATGTGCTCTGATGTGGGATAAAGCTGGGCCATACTATCTGAAGGGGCCTCCAGATTGTAAAACTCAACCCTGTTCATCCTCCCCACAAATATCCTGGTGGCTGTGTGGTCCTGGACAGCTATGATTATAGCATTAATACTTCTCTGGCCCCAGACCTCCCAAGGCCATCTGAAAACCAAACTCCTGGCGAAGATCAAATGGAAGGGACATTAAGTTTGAGCCCAGAAGTTGGAAATGTGAGGATTGGTAGAGACCCAAAAAAAGGAACAATTGGGAGCTTCTCTCATTTAATGCTCTTTCTGCTGAAGGAGTATCTTTGTCACTGCAGTTCTCCAGGGAAACTCTAACAAAGTCTCTGTAAAGGAATCTGGCTCCACACATGGGCTGCCTATTGATTTCATCAGTAATTCTTTAAAGGGTTCAATTAAGGATAAGAAGGAAAGCAAAGCAAAGCTATGTCTAAACAGTGGGAAAACCCAGATCCAAAAAATGTGAAGCTGGAATTTTTCAGCCCTTCTAAAACATGATAAGTATCAGAGTATAGGAGAGGCAATCAATTATGTCATTAGGACAGCTCACAAAAGGAGAAAGAGAAGAAAAGAAACATGGAAAATTATTGGCAAGAGCATGAAGACAGGGCCTAACAAAGATGGTGCTTTCTCAGTCCTTCAGGAAAATACCACATCTTTTCCCTCAATATTCATATCTTCCTCATTTTTAAAAATGTTACAGCCAACCAATTCCTATTGACTTTCATTATTCTTTTATTTATTTAAAATGTGTGCCTGGATATTAGTTTTAGACC
Source organism: Sapajus apella (assembly GCF_009761245.1). Classification (NCBI taxonomy): domain Eukaryota; kingdom Metazoa; phylum Chordata; class Mammalia; order Primates; family Cebidae; genus Sapajus; species Sapajus apella. Next base: position 23,590,974 of record NW_022436964.1, on the reverse strand, counting down.
CTGTGTTAGACAGGTGGAAAAAAAAGGTGAACAAAAATAGATACAGTCTTGCTCTGAGAAGATTCAACATTTAATTGGGAAGATAGACATTAATGGAATAATCACCTTCATTAATGTTTGATTACCAGCTGATACATACGTGTTCAGAAGGAAGAGGATTTGGTGATATGACAGGGAAATTGACCTACACTGGATAGGGGCACCATTGAAAGCTTCCATAAGGAAGTGACTCATGAGTTGATGTCAAAAATGTGAATAATTGAGCAAAAGTATATCAAAAGAAGAATGTATGAAGAAGCTATTGGGTGATGTACCAAATTACAGGAAGACTGGAGGGAGGAATAAACTCAGAAAATTTCAGGAATTGAGAGAAGCTGGCAGCAGAAACTCTCCTGGACTTGCTGCCAAGCACATAGCCACTTCTGCTCCATGACATGGCTGCTGAGGTCAGTAATTAAGTCTCATTGTCCCTTGTCTTTCTGTCATTAATTCAAGATACAAAGTCTGGAGTAGCAACTCCAAGCTGTACAAAGCTGGGTCAGATGCCCAAGAGGTAGGCTCCCCTGCTTTTGAGTCACATAACGGGAGTTATCAAAACTAGGAAGAAGAGTAGAACACTGAATGACAGGAAAAGAAGAAGAAAGCGTCTACCATGGGGGCCAGGGGGAGACAGGCCTGGCAGAGAGTGAGAACTGCATCACAGTAGTTCTTGCCTAAGTATAGAGACACAGAGAAATAGAAGAGGCTGAAATCTAGGCAGTCATATTGTTTCAGTCCTTGCAAAGCTCCTAAGATTTGGGTCTTTACCTTGAGGTAATAAGAAACCACTGATGACTTTATTAGCAGAGGAAAGACATATTCCATTGCATTTTGGAAAGATAATTCAAAGTACAGGAGAGAGAACAGACAATGGGGGCACAAGAGCACATGGAGAGCAGTGTAGTAGATACGCTGATGTGTATCCCAGGTCCCCACTTCAGCACTGAGGCACATCTTTCCAGCTACAGAACAGTTGGCTGCTGACAACCCACAGTTAAATCCCTCTTTGAGAATAACCCTTGGCTTTAAAGAAGCTGCCAAAGGGAGGCTATGTCCCTCCCTGGAGACAGCTGGCATCAGATGACTAATCAGAAGTGCTACAAAGGCTTTATTTGAGGTGGCTCTGAAGGGCTATCTGTGCTCCAGAGCTCCCCGTGGGATCAGCTGAGATCTCATCACATTTGCATTTGAGGTCTCATCACTCTCATCTGAATCACAGTTTCACTTCTCCTCCTGCCCAATCCTGCTACCCTCACTTCTCATTACTCGTGACTCCTGAAACAGTCTTCAGTAATCTTTCTGTGTGCAAATCTCCGTCTCAATGGTTTTTTCCTCAGGAGTCTTGACCCAAGACAGCATGACAATTGGAAGACTCCAGGAGCCTAGCAATGAAAACAGGGTAGCCTCGACTATGGCAGAAGTGAACACTGGGGAGAGAAGTATGCTGATTAAACTTTTCAAGGCCCAAGGGCCTGAGAATCATATGAGAGAAGGCACCATTTGCAGAGTCAAGGAAAGAAGCTTACCCCTTCCTAGATTAGACGCTTCCAACTTCCCTAGAGGTTCAATGGAAGAGAACAGTCATTCCTTCACACACTGGCCCAAACACAATTTCAAACCTTATCCCCGTTCTAATAACCACTAATGCTCCTGCTGCCGTCGGCATCTGCCATAGTATGCGATGTGCTGGGAGCTGGCTGCCTCCAGAGCTCAAACTCCTAAGACTGGAGCAGCTGTTCCAGCTCTAGCTCTCCTGTCTGATTCTTTGTAACCATGTCACTAAATTTCCAACAGTCAGTTCACTTTATGGCCTTTTTCCCCCTTCTCTCTTTGTAATGCTGCTGCTGCCCAGTGCAGAGGCTGCCAAGAGGCTCGATTCCAAACACAGGGCTTTTAAAAGGTGACAGATGAGATGATGTCATGGCATGGAAGGTAAAAAGCCCCTTTCTTCCTCCAGAGTGGTTTAGTCAATAAAATTAATATGCCTGTTTAAAATTTAAAATAAAGACAAGATGGTTCAATTTTTCAATAAAGAAGTTTGGCAGGAAGGAAGGGAGTTATTAGCATGCTGATCAGGTTAAGGGGGAACCCAAATGTAGACAGATCATCCTGAAGCCACACTGAAGGGCCCCACCTCTTCCCCTCCCTCTGCTGGTTGCAGAAGGAGCTGCCACCATGCAGCTTTAGCCAAGGGACAAATGGGCAGGCAGAGGAGGAGCTGGTGGAAGCTGTGGGCATTGCACAGTTGACCCACTTGAGCCATTAAGAGCAGTGACCAATTCAGAACCACTCTCAAAAGATATTCCAGGGCTTAGCAATGACAGTCCCCCCTCAGCCTCCCTCTCTGTAGCTGTGGCGCAGCTCTTTCTGCCATTTGTGGCAACCACCAAACAGATGAACTTTGCAAAGCTTCATGTATTCCTGGCAGCTCTTCTGCAGTGCTCCGGTCTCTTGCACTTTCTCCCCAACTGGTTACAGATGGATCAGCATTTCCTCCATAGCCAGAATGGCAGAACCAAGTCCCAAAGGGGCAATTTCATTTTCTCACCCTCTGCTTCCACCTTCCAGTCTCCCCATGACTCACTGTTCAAAACAATGACTATAGCTCTCCACTGGAGGATGACATTGACATTGAATCTGTATTCAAAGTTGGAGAAACTTGAAAAATTCCAAAGATCTGTAAGGACTTTCCAAAGGACCTGCTCACTCCTAATAGCCCATGTTTCACCAGGATATAATGCTTGCAAGACTATAAGATTCTGTTTTACAAAGTGCTCTCTGCTCTCACATACATTATCACAAATGATATATGTATTACTATCCCATTTTCTAGATAAGAAAACTGATGATCACGGGGAAGCTGTGTAGAGTAAGAACATTTTTTGCGACTAGTCTGTGCATTAGAAGCTATGTGGAAGCTTTACCCCATAACCCAACTAAGTCTTCACAATCAGCCCTGCAAGGTAGGAAATTATATCCCATTTAAAATAAGGAAATGGAGACAGTATTTACTAGATCACCAAAATCACATAACCGGCCTCGGATTTGTAGTTGGGCCAGGTTACTTTCAAACGCTCCCCTGTCCTGGCTGCAGGTTTACTTCATTTTCCTGGAAGATGGATAAATCTGTCCCTTCATTCCTCAGCTGCCCTTCCAAGTTGGAATGTCTAACAAACTCTCTCCCCAGTGAACATATTTTTGTGCACCGGTTAAAAACCACAAAATTCCTTTAATACACCTGGAAAGACAAGTTACTCACACCACAATTCTCATCTTCATTCAGCATCAAAACAGGGAATAAATCCAATATTGTCATCACCATCATTGCCACCTCCATTACCTTATCATTATCATCATCATCATTATCTTCATCAAATCCCGTCTTTGGAGCTCCCTCAAGCACTTCGCCTTCCTTAGCAGGCATTTTTTAGAGGACAAAACAGACACACTACATGCTTCTGAGTTGCATTTTGTGGTAATGGTCAGCGAGAATTTAGTCTCTAGAGCTAGTGGAAATGAATGAACATTTAGGATCAGTGACTTAGGAAAATTCAATGGTTGAAAACAGTAATAGGAATCTGTTTACAAGACAACCTTCATACATAGCATAAAATGAATATGCCTCTCAATAAAGGAATTAATTAACATTTAACTACTGAGCATTTTCTATCTATTAACTAAACATCTCTACAAATGGCTTGTGGAATGGACAATTTATTCCCATCCTTTGGGTTTTCAACACTAATGGTGGAAGTGAGACAGGAAAATGCTTGATGCATCAGCAAAACAACCATTCAGTCAAGGTTCAGAGGAGTTCTGTAAGGATGTAACAATACAGAGCTGGATGTATCCCTTTCTCCACAGTCCCCCTCACCACCCCCACATTCACTCTGCAGAACAGAAGGACTTCCAGGAAATGTCAACCAGTGCCTGGCATTCCAAACAAGGCCAGTTGCATTCCCAACACCTAGCAGAGTTCCTGCTGCATCACACACGTATAATACATATGTGTTAATTAATAACCAAACTCACCTCTTCTAATTGTTCTGATAAAAAGTCTCTTTGCCAACATTATTTCTCATTGTATATTGCAATTTTCACTTTTTTCCACCCAAAATAAAAGCAACTCTGAAAAGTATGTCATAGAATCAATAGTAATCACTTTCCTATTTTCAATCTTTTCATATCATTAGCAATCTGAAAATAGAGGCAATTACTTAGTATTTGTTCCACCTTTTCGAAGCCCCAAAGCACATATTTTTCCTTTCTCTCCAATGCTGCTTGTTATCGGTTTTCTTTTCCCCAACTCACTGTGAGTTGGAAGACACGGATCCTTCCTGGTGGCATCCTTGGCTACTTGCTCAGGAGCAGGTTCTTAGTGAGTGCTTAATGAAAGCTTTTTATTTTTGAACGGAATCAAACACCTCTTGTTCTCTAGAAACCTAAAATATTTATTTGGGGCATTCGAGATGCAGTCCTTCCCAGAAACAGAGAGCTGGCCTCACACTGTGGACTGACCCTTCCCTCCAGAGGTGGCAGAGATTCTGCTCATCCCATCATTAGTGAGTCAAGGGCGAGGGAGAGCCAACTCTGAAATCCATTCTTCTGGGTTTTAAGAACGTAAGTGATAACGCTCCAAGCTGAGTTAATGAAGCCTATGCCTTAGGGATGACTTACATGCACTGTGTAGCCAAAACACAAAAATAAGGCCATTCACGATGCTCCACAGTTTGGTGGGGAAGAGTGAGGTCTGGAAAGCGGGGCGAGGGAACTGATTAGCACCATTTTCATTAACTTATAGAAAACCATTAGTGTTCAACTTATGGACAAAAAAATTCCCTCTTGGCCAAACTAATTCATTTTCCAGGTCGGGCTTTCCTGTGGGTGTCTGAGTGCATGTGTGCTGGGATGTGTGGGAGTCATTCTTTTTTCTGCTGCATGGTTGATATGTGCATGTGTCTGGGATTCATTACATGACTGAAAATGTAAGCAGCTGGAAATTCATGGGACACAAAGGCAGAGCTCATTACCAGGAACATTAGAGACAGGGCCCAGGGGATGTAAATTGTATGATGATAAATTCATAGAATTATTTGGCCTTTGACCCTGCTGACCACCCTCTTAGACGTAATTCTTTCTACTTTGAGCTTTTACCACCCCAAAGTTTGTTGGATCTCTTCTTGTCACTCAGCTACCTTCGTATTCAAATCATAGATCTCAACCCATCTGAAGAATATGAATATATCCCAAATTATTTCTATAGCACCATCTTTGTCTAACTACCTAATTTCATTGGATGAGCTCATTCACCCCCATTATGTTCCAAAATGCAATTCCCAAATTATATCTCTAGTTCTGACCTCCTTCCAGGCTCCAGACTTATTATGTAAGCTCTCAAAGTCATTTATTCTCTTGTTTCTATGTCAGCTGACGGCACGAGCACACAGTCAGTTTCTCAAGATGAGGCCTCAGATCTGTCTTCCATTCTTCTAGCCTGTATCCTCACTCTCAATCTGTAGCCAAGTGAAACTGATTTTCTACCATGAATTATGTTTTTGTCTAAAAACTGCTCATCATGTTCCAGGTCCTGCTTTAAGAGCTTTACAACTCTGTGAGGAAGGCACTATACCTGTCTCCATATTAGAGGAAAAGAAATGGAGACATTGAGAGGTTAAATAACTTGCTCAATGTTACACAGTTCAAAAATGACAGCGCTGGGAAAACCCAGGCAGCTGGGTTCAGCATCCCTGTTCTTGAATCCTGTACTCTGCTGCCCCTACATATCCAATGCCACAGTCTGGTCAAGTCACTGTCTTTCAATTAACAGCCATCTCTTCATCTTCTTCCTGCACAGCCGATTTTTCTTTCTAAATCACGAGCCTCTTTTCTAATATATCTAATCTAATCTGACTTAAGTAGATCTGATAGCTACTAATTAAAATCCAAACTTTCCAGGACCTCTGAGGCCCTTCAGAATATGTCCCTGACTCACCCTCAACCTCATGTCCTGCCACTCTTCTTTTCCAAACACCTTGCCTCTGTCCCCTCCTCCTTCTGGTCTTTCTTTCATAATAATTATGCTAGCATCGAAGTATTGAGTGTCTAGGATGTACCAGTCTTTGTAATAGGCACTGTATATATTTGTTCTCTCATTATCATAGCAACCCTACGACATAAGTATTTATCATATCTTCTCTTTGCCAGTGAGGAAACTTGCAATCTGAAAAATTAAAACTAAACTAAGGCCTCTTTGGAAGCGAATGGTGTAGTTGGGATTTGAATATAGATTCTGAACACTTTTACACTGTTGATGGGAATGTAAAAGAGTTCAGTTATTATGGAAGACAGAATGGTAATTCCTCAAGGATCTACAATCAGAAAAACCAGTGACCCAGCAGTCTCATTACTGGTTATATACCCAAAGGAATATAAATAATCTACTGTAAAGGCACACACACATATGTTTATTGCAGCACTATTTACAATAGCAAAAACATAAAACCAACCCAAATGTTCATCAATGATAGATTGGATAAAGAAAATGTGATTCATATATACCATGGAATACTATGTAGCCATAAAAAGGAATGAGATCATGTCCTTTGCAGGGACATGGCTGGAAGCCATTATATTCAGCAAACTGTCACAGGAACAGAAAACCAACCACTGAGTGTTCTCACTCATAAGTAGGAGTTGAACACTGCGAACACATGGACACAGAGCGGAAACCACACACACTAGGACCTGGTGTGGGATAGCGGGTGAGGGGAGGGAAATTAGAGGATGGGTCAATAGGTGCAGCAAACCACCATGGCACACATACACTTACGTAACAAACCTACGTGTTCTGCACATGTTTCCCATTTTTCATAAAGAAAAAGTAATACAGATTCCAAATTCACATCATTTTTCCTATTCAACCAATCAACAAATGTATGTGAAAGTATACAAATAAATCTGAGAGGTATTTTCTGGGTTGCAAGCGTGCCATTTGACAATATTGCTGTGCATATACCTGGGAAATGCTCTTCGGAGTTCCTTAGGACACTCACAAAAGGTAGTGGTAGGGATGCGGGGTAGAGAGAGGACTACTGAGGTAAGGCTGACCTGATCAGGGAGGGCCAGTGCTCCAGGCCACCTGGCTGCACTCAACTCAAATAATCAGGAACACTAATCCCAAAGAAGCATTAGCTAATCATCATCAGGAAACAAACAAACAAACAAGTGAGTTGCCCATCATATAGCCTGAGCCTTGTAGCTTAAATGAAGGGATGGAAGATTCATCCGATTCCTAGCTTGGCAGCCAGAAACAAGTAAAGATGGTTTTGTTAGAAGTTCCCCTGAAGTTTTCTTTGGCTCCTGCTGTGCAAAGGAAGGAGAACACCTGGCTTCCACCAATTGTGCAAACTATACCCACATCATAAAGTAAAGGGAAGTAAGAGAGAGAGCCTCATAAAGCATATGCTGAGCTGCTGAGCCTCCTGCTGCCTCCTTCCTCACTCAGACAAGTTATCCACATCGCCATACTAGAGGGCACTCTGCCTTCTAGCAGCCAAAGGTGTGTCCTTGGCCCCTGCGTTTGGGGATTATGCGGTCCACACACAAGATCTTTTCTCATCCCGATGCAGATCACCCCAGTTTATATTTTCTAGCAGGGTACAGGGTGTTATAGCAGAGGAGACTTTGGAATGCTTCTTCTTGCCAAGTACAGGAAATAAATGTCTTTCTCCCCAACTATCATGTCAACTTTTTGCCTGAATCTCAATTCCCTATAAGGGGATGAAGAGAAACAATTACATGTGGTAAAAAGCTCACCTCAGGGCTCCATACTTTGAATCTGAAAGTGAGAGTCCCATTTCTCCCAGTGTTGACGTCTATCCTCGGATAAAACCTCCCTGATCACTTATTGCCCTGGCCACAGTCCTTTAATCAGGACTGCTAATTAGAAAAAGTGACTAGAGGTAAAGGAAGATGTTTTATTTCATTTAGGCTGTTATAACAAAATATCATAAGCTGAGTGGCTTATAAACAAAGAAATTTATTTCTCAAAAATCTGGAAGCTGGGAAGTCCAAGATTAAGGAAGACACGTGTCTGATGAGGACCTGCTTTCTGACTCAAAGAAGATGAATTATTGCAAAATCCTTAAATGGTAGAAGAGGAAAGCTGTCTGAGTTTTCTTTTATGAGGACTCCAATGACCTCTCAAAGGTCCTACCTCCAGATACCATCACTTTGGGTGGTTAAGATTTCAACATTTGAATCTGGAAGGAACACAAACATTCAAACAATAGCAGAGGAGAATGAATGAGCTTAACAGATGCTAGCTAGCTATATGTTAGGCAAGTTATTTTGGTTGGGGGGATAGTTTTGTAATGTATCTTCTTAATCTTTACAGTTGTCCAATGAGGTCAACGGCACAATCCCATTTCACAGATAAAACTGAGGGCCGGGGAGACTAAAGAACATGTCTGGGTGCAGCACAGATATGAATAACAGAACGAGAATTCAAATAGAAAAATAATTCCAAAGGCCATGCTTTAGGCTAGAGGTTAGCAAACTATGGCCAGCGGGTCAAACACAGGTTACCATTTGATTTCGTGCCAATGTTTTCTTAAACTGCCGCGCCCATTTGTTCATGTAATTGCCTATGCTTGTTTTTTTTTTTTTTTTTTTTTTTTTTTTCTTTTTTCTTTTTTTTGAGACGGAGTTTCACTCTTGTTACCCAGGCTGGAGTTCAATGGCGCGATCTCGGCTCACCGCAACCTCTGCCTCCTGGGTTCAGGCAATTCTCCTGCCTCAGCCTCCCGAGTAGCTGGGATTACAGGCACGCGCCACCATGTCCAGCTAATGTTTTGTATTTTTAGTAGAGACGGGGTTTCACCATGCTGACCAGGATGGTCTCGATCTCTTGACCTCGTGATCCACCCGCCTCGGCCTCCCAAAGTGCTGGGATTACAGGCGTGAGCCACCGCGCCCGGCGTATGCTTGTTTTATAGCACAACAGTAGAGTTGCATAGTTGTGCCAGAGACTCTATGACCCACAACGCCTAAAATATTTATCCTGTGGCCTTTTACAAAAGGTTTGCCACACTCTGTTTTAGGCATATGTGATTTGAGGCACAAAGAAAAGCCCTGACTTCAAACTTTTTCACAGTAATGCCTAAAATTTTACTTCTACTCCTTTGAGATCAGTAATGCCCTATGGCCCTATCAAATTTGAGGCATTGAAGCAGAAATGTACATCCACATCATACTTTATGAATACCTTAAACAGTAATAGGGTCTAGGGCTTGGAGGGGTTGAGGGTTCTGGGAGATGAATTTCAGAACTTCTCATCTGTACAACTGGCAAAGAGGAGGTTTGGGCTGTTTAAAGGACGGTATCACTAAATACTGTGACATGTTTGGCCTCAAGCAACTTTGCTGTAGGGCTGAACTTAACTGAGCAAAACACAGCTGGGCACCCCTTCCCATTTCATAAGAGTGTCATGGAGCAGCATTGAGAATTCAGCGGAGCTCTGGCTCCTGGATCAATGCTATTCCAGGATCTCCAGATCCAACAGCAATGAAAACGTGGTGGAGAACTAGTAGATTCCCTGCTCCCCTCGCATCTCAGGGGAATTTCTCAGAGATGTTAGAACAGATTCATAGCTAGGAACAGCATCTCTGTAGAATTTCCTGGAAGTGAGGCTGAGCACTTCTTGCACAGCTGGTGAAGCAGCAAGAAGACACAAGGATAATCTGAGAGTATGCTTTAGGAATTACTGGGAATACTTTGAACAGGGAAACTATGTAAACTTGGATTTTTAGCCTTTTAAGATTTAGAAACTGAGGCTCAGTGCCACTGAAACTAGGTTTTTTATGTTAATCAAGCCATACTTGTACTCACAAGCTGACAAAGCTAAAGGGCTTTGACTTTCGTATCAGTCAGCTGTAGCAATGAAGATTATACCACCACCACCGCCCTCCAGGAATTAGAAAGTAAATTATTTTCAAGGCACTTAGCATTTTTTTTCTCTATGAGGTGGCTCTGACAGCTAGGTTAAGCATCTCTCCACTCACTATGCAGCTATAAAAATGGGACCTGTAATTCTCCGTTGCCCTACCAACAAATCAAAACAACTCCAACATGTGTAACCCAAGCTGTCCTCCCTCCTGCGTCTTGTCTCTTTCTTACAGTAGTGCAACAGTTACAGCTTCTATAGCTAATTAGATCTTAATTTTAATCCCAGACATTATCTTTAATGGTTATGTCATGTCAACTTGAACAATTTATTTAGCTCCTCCAAATGGCTATTTCTTAATTTAAAAGTTGGGTGATAAAATATCTGCGTCACAATGAGATAGAGTATGTAAATTGTGTTGCATGGTGTCTTCTGGTTGCTCAGTAATACATTTTCTGCTCAAAATACCAGAATGAATCATTGGTCTGATGTGAAGGAGCCATGGGTCATCCTCCTCTTTCTTCAAGCAAATCTTCCTTCTGACTACCTCTAACCCATTTCAGTTATCAGGGCTGGGTCAGTGACTGGTAGGGTTCCATGTCATCTCCCTGCTGTTTCTGTCTTCTTACCTGTCTCTTCCATTTCCTGGGTTCCTTCTCTATCTTTTTTTTTTTCTCAGAATTTTAAGAGGGAGGATTTACTCATAAACCAGCAAGTGCACTATCTATAAAATGACATCATGATAGATTTCAATAGTCTTAGATTTACACATAAGGCAAAAAATAAAAAATAAAATCATCAAGTATCAGGCATCGACAGTAACTCACAGGTGATACTGAGACTTGGGATGGTCAGAAGACACTTACAGCCCCTGTGTTCTCCTTTTTCACATGTGGTTAGTTCCTTGACGATGATAATGGTGGTTGTAATGATGAGGTTGGTGTGGCAACCATATGTTAAATATCTGTTATATATCACATATTGTATTTGTCCTTTACATAGGGAGTCTTAATCCTCTACAACTCTGTATGATGGCTATGATGTTCACTTTATAAGAGGGCACTGGAGTGGACTTGCCCAACTGCTCATAAGTAGCTGAGAAAGAATCCAAATTCAGTTCTGACTCTAAAATCCACGCTCTTTCCTCTCCGTAGCACTGCCTCTTACATGTAGGCTTACCACAAATTTGTTCCTGTTTCATTTGCCCTCCCTTCCTCCTTTATTTCTTCACTCTTATTTCTTTCCTCGAAAAAAAGTTTTTTAAACCTCATTTTTTTTGTTTCCCTTTCTTCCCAAGAAACACATTTGAGAAATCATTTTTAACAATATCAAATCATTTTTATTGGCGCTCTGCAAAAATGATAGTGGTGTCACACCAGGCACTCTGAAAGGCTGGTATATTACAGAGGAAAACTGCTCAAACTGCAGCTTCACGCTGTGGTGCTGTTCACAACTACTTCTTAATCTGCTACCCTGGGGCTATGAATGACAACCTGTAAAAGTTCTTAGAAAGTTAAAGCTAGGAGGGAAAAAGACATCTAAATTCACATTCACTTATTTATCCAATGTATATTAAACTTGACCTATCTGTTAGACTCTGTACCAGGCACTGGGTATAAAATGGTAGTCAAGCCTTAGTACCTGCCCTCATGAAGCATATAATCTAATGTGAGAATACAAACAAGTGGCCAGGCGCGGTGGCTCACACCTGGAATCCCAGCACTTTGGGAGGCCGAGGAAGTAGATCATGAGATCAAGGCCATCCTGGCCAACATGGTGAAACTCCATTTCTACTAAAGATACAAAAATTAGCTGGGTGTGGTGGCATGCACCTGTATTCCCAGCTACTTAGGATACTGAGGCAGGAAAATTGCTTGAACCAAGGAGGTGGAGGTTGCAGTGAACTGACATCGTGCCACTGCACTACAGCCTGTCAAAAGAGTGAGACTCCGTCTCAAAAAAAAAATACAAACAACTAAACTGTAATTAATTTGTATCTTGTATCTTGATTGGGTATCAAGATAGATTCATGGAGGGTGCTATGAGAGAAAAGGAAACATCTCAGACACAGAACCTGAGTCAGTGGCACAATCTCTTAGGATGACATTTAAACTGAAGATAAGTTCACATTAGTCAAGTATACTGGACAGCTTCCTTTTAATTGCCCCAAGTTTTTGTCATTTGCTGAATAACAAACTAACTCAGGAGAAATTGGGAGATGAAATAGGGCTCTCAACTCATAAAAATAAGCTGATAATCCAGCTCACCAAGCTGAGCTCATCATAACCTGATTTGCTATGGATTGTAAGAGTCTGGGGGTTCAAGGAGGCTGGAGAACACAAACACTGTCTCCACATATCAAGAGCTGTCTTCCAGCTTAGTCACAGAATTTGCAGCATCCCCAATGCCATCATGGGCTGAAAGTTCCAGGCCACCATTATAAATCTTGATTCTGGTGCATAAGAAACTGAATGGAGGGTATCACAAACATGTTATATGGGGAAAAGTGATGACAGAGAGAAATAACAAATCAAAGCCCACACAATGTTCAATTGAAATCCAAAATACAGATCAAAATGAATATGAAGTTAGACAACATTAAAGGAAGAAGTCTCTCTGCCCCTCAACAATGAACTACATAATCATAAATTTACTCTGGAAATAAATATTTTAAAAGACATTTGACAAAGAATTATAATAAACATGCTTAAGATGCTCAAAGAGATAAATGAAGAAATAAAAACTGTTAACATTTACAAATTTTAAAAGTACAAATGGATATAAAAGAAAAGCAATCAGAAATCTTAGAAATAATGCATGTAGTCAATGATATTTAAAAAGTCAACATATGTAATAAATTAAAGATTGACAGAGTCAAAGAATTAGTGAAATAGAAAATAGCACTGAGAAATTCATCCATTGCCTTGCCTAAGGATACAAGGAAATAAAGGGTAAAAAAGTAATTAAAAGACAGGAAGAGAGTTTAAGAGACTCTAACATATATCTACCAGAGTTCTAGCAGGAAATAATTATTTTACACACACACATACACACACACACAAACACAGTTTTATACACATACACATATATATGAGAGAATTTTCCAAAATTGAAGAATCCTAAGTTATCAGATTTGAAGTATGCTTTAAGTGACAAGAACAATATATAAAATAAATCTATATCTAGGCCCATTATAATAAAACATAGATCATCAAGAGTAAAAAGAAAAACTTAGAAGTTATTGGAGAGGTTCTAGCTAACCCTAGCATAAAAGCGGCTTCCTGAATCCTAAACTCTACACATTTGACCAAAATGTCTTAAGCTCAATAAGAAACTCAAAACCAACACAAACCATCTCTTCAAAATTACTAGAAGATAGATAACACTACAAACCTGTAAGTAGGGGAAAACCCCACCAAATTCCAATGGCGCTCCCATGGCCACTGCAACTTTGTAGGTTTAGAGGGTGGTAAGTTGCCTTTGGGATCTTCAGGGTAAAAAAGAGAGGAATGCCTAAGGCTTAAGATAAAACCCAGATAAAAATAACTACCAGAAAGAGAATGTGCAAGGTCTAGGACTTGGTAGTTTATAGTACTGAAAACAGAGAAAAAGCTTGAAAGTGAGTGAAACCAGAAGTTCTACTGATATCTCTAAAAAGCATTTTTGGGGAAGAAGGCAGAAAAAGACAGCTACCCTCTTAAAGATGAGGCATTAAAGCAACATTAAAAAATGGAAAGAAAAAGTTAAGCATCCTGCATAAAGAAAAGGGGAATACAAGTTACACCAACTCCTACCGTCAATGATTATCCACTAAAGAAACTGCACTTCACTATTCTAGCACAAGAAAGTAGTCTTCAGTAGAAAGCCCTGTCACTGAAATGCCTTGGAATATTATAAAAACAAGGCCTCAGACAAAGTGTATATAGAACAAATGTTAAAAAAAAAAGTAAGAATATGAATTCATACAGCTCAAGAAAAGTGATCATGAGATAAAACTAGAATCCTATATTCAAAATTTAATTTTCTTAATCATTTGTAGATATTAAAATACCTAAAGTCGGAAATTTAAAAAGGAAGAATAAAAGCAAAAAGTAACTTGAAAAATGCAATAAATCATGGTTGCACTTCAGAAAGAAATTAAAGAAAAAAACCTCAAAAATGAAAACAAAAATTACAAAGTACAGAAAAATAAAATTATGAGAGTCACTGAATAAAGACAAAAAGAACAACAAAGAATGAACATGAAAAAATGGAGTAAAATGAGTCAGAGAGAAAATGGTTGAAAAAGAAAGCAAAGAAAATCCAATATATGTATAATTGGAGTCACTTAAAGGGCACTCTCTCTATATATATGATATATATAAATGTATATATGTTATATACATATAATACGTACGTGTGTGTGTGTGTGTGTGTGTGTGTGTGTGTGTGTGAAATTATTTCAGAAACTTTTCCAGAAATAAGAGAAAAAGAAAATCTACATATTGAAAGGGTTCACCTTATACCTGGGAAAACTGACCTGGAATGATCAACTTTGAGACAGAGTCTAATGAAACTGAAGACTTAACTAATTATGATAAATGTAACAAAACTGCACAGGTATCCAATTTCTCAAGCAGAAACCTACAAAGAAAAACAAGAGTTAACAGTAATTTCAAAAAACTCAAGAAGAGAAAGCAGGAGCCAAGGATTGTATATGAAACTAAGCTCTTCTGCAAGCAGCAAAGCTACAGAAAGACAATTATAAATGTACAAGAATTCAGGAAAATACTCTTCTTAGAAATGCTCTTCTTAGAAGCATTTTCTAGAGTGTTTACTAGAGGACAAGCTCCACGCAATCAAGAGACGACTAGAAAAATTTAGCAAAATAACTAATAGTGAGAGATTAATACATTTAATCAAAGATTCAAGACTAAAATTGGGGGAGGCATGAATGAGAAAATAGTATGTAAACATTCTATGTTCTGATAAAGTGTAAAAATGTAACTGAATATGAGAAAAAGAAAGAAAAAATTAAAATTGAATAATTGATCATTTAATAGGAAATAGGAATCAAATGGTATAATTTAAAATGAGCAAACAGCAGTAAAAAGTTAAGTAGAAGAAAAAAGGGCACCATAAAATGTATAGACCCAAAACTAATCATTACATTAAATATACAAACCTTTCTAAATACTAAAAGACATTTATTAAGAGAACAAAGAATGATAACAAAGATTCTGTTGCATAAAGTAACATGACAGTGTTGAGACTGAATATTTTAGTCACATCAACAAATGTAACTAGGCTTAATTTGAATTTTCTTTTCTTTATTTGAGACAAGGTCTCTCTCTGTCTCCCAGGCTGGAGTGCAGTGGCACATCACTACTCACTGCAGCCTTGATCTCCCAGACTCAGCAATCCTTTCACCTCAACCTCCTAAGTAGTTGGGATTACACATCATCATGCCTGGGCTAATTTTATTTTTGTTTTTGTAGGGACAGGGTTTCACTATGTTGTCTGGGCTGGTCTCAAATTCCTGGGCTCAAGCTATCCTCTCACATCGGCCTACCAAAGTGCTAGGATTACAAGTATGAGCCACTGCACCTGGCCTGAGTTTACTATTAAAAGAAAATGATTTCAAACTGACTCATAAGTAAAGTCCAACTCTGTGCCGTACAAGAGAAAATCTAAAACAATATAACTCAAAGAGGTTTAAAATAAATGGATAGAAAAAGAGATTTAAGGGTAACAGAAAAAAGGAGACCAAGGTGGCAGTCCTAATATCAAAGTAGAATTCAAGGAAAAAACCATGAATGAGACAAAGTATATTTTATAACATTAAAAGCCAAAATTTACAATTTTATATGTGTGTGTGCATATATATATATATATATGTATCACAGACATATATACATATATGTATATCTCAAACAACCACCTATCTAAAGCAAAACTACAGGAGATGCAAAAGAAATAGAAAAAAACCACAGAATAATAGGAGACTTCAACACGTTCTCAGTATAAAACAAGTTTAAGTTTACAATATTTAGGTAATGTTTTAGCAGACTGAAAGAATGCAATCAATAGTGTAGATCTTAAAAATACATATACAAAAACTCACCCTGATAATAAAAAATGTAACTTCTCAAGAACAGCAAGCATTCGCAATAATTGATCATACATTATTTTGCAAAGACAATGTTGGTAACTCTCATAAAGTAGAAAAATCACAAAAATACTCTCTGATCACAATGTACTATAACTAGAAATTTACATTGACGCTAAACACCAAAATAGGCTTTCACCAGAAAACAAATTTCAGCTGAACAGTTTTTTAGTGAAAGGGAAAATACAAACAGATATTAAAGAATTTCTGTAAAATAATGCTAATAAAAACCATATATCAGAATCGATGAGATATATTTACAAATGATGATTAAAACAAAATCCATAGCTTTGAAAACTTTATCAATAAAATCTAAAAATGAAAATGAAAATAAATTAAATCCAGCTCAGAAATTAGAAAAGGACAACAAAGAAAACTAAAGGAAAGTGCAAAGAAAGAAATAATAAAGTTAAAATGAAAAGTTAATGAGGTAGAGAAAAAAACAAATTAAATAAAAATTTTAGTTTTTAAAACTGTATCAGCAAAATAGACAACTTGCTAGCCAATTCAATTTTGAAAAAAGAGAAAATATAGAAATACAGAATGAGAAATGACAAGGGATAATATTAATACAGAGGAAGATTTTATATCATGAAATTAATTTGCATACGTGTAAAAATATTAGAGATCTAGATGATATGCATAATTTTCTATGAATATTTAATTTACCAAATTTACTTGGTAGAAATAGAAAGATTAAATGGTCAATTTCTGAGGAAGAATGGCAAAAGCTATGAAGGAGCTATCCAACAAAAAAGCACAAGTCCAGGTGGTTTCACAAGGGAAATGTCACTAAAGCTTGGCAGTCACCAGGTAGGACTAATGGTATATCCATTGTCTCAGAGAACAGAATATGGAAGAGAACTTTCAAATTCCTTAATAAAGCAATTGTAATATTTATATCTAAACCTGATAAAAGTAGCACCATAAAGAGAAAATTACAGACTAATATACCATAGGACTATTGAGGCACAAACCCTAAATAAAACATTTTCAAGCAAACTTCAACAGCACATACTGAATACACCATGACCAAGCAGAATTTATGTTAGGAATGCAAGAATTATGCATTATTAAGAAACTGATTAAAAGAATTCAACAGATTAATAGGTTTAAAAAGAAAAATGTTATAATTATCTTCAAATATGTTGAAAAGGCATTTAACAAAGTGAAACACCTATCTAAATAAAAATACTTAAGATTGTAGGAATGGATATCATTTTCTTACCTTAATAAAATATATACAGATACCTCAGTCCTAAAGCAAACATCTTACTTAACGGAGAACCATTAGAGATGTTCTAACTAGAGTGAGGAACAAGGCTAGGATGATCCTTATCCCTATTACATCTGATAATATATTGGGGATATTAGCCCATAAAACTAGAGAAGAGCAAAAAGTTAAAATTATAAGAATCCGAAAAGAAGTAAAACAATTGCTATTTGCAGATAAAATTATGATATGCCTGAAAACCCTTAGAGAATATGATAAAATAAGTCAAGTGTTTTTTAAATCAGCAAACAAAAATGCTATAAAATTAACATCTAAAAATTAGTAGCCTCCATATACACAAATAATAATCAAGCAAATGCTATATAATGGAAAAGAAAGCCCTATTTATAATAGCAAATGCATAAAATAAACTTAGTAAGAAATATAGAAAACCTATATGAAGAAAACTTTAAAAAGGCAAAAACTACAGTTGAACAAATGGGAAGATATTATTTATTTGAGTATAGGAAATCAGGTTTGGACTGAGTGTGCAATGTCCCCCGAAAATTGTATGTTGACACCCTAATTACCAAGGTGATGGTATTTGGAGGAGAGGCCTTTGGGAGGTGGTTAGGGTTACAGGAGGTCAGGAGCCCTCTGATGAGTAGGTCCTTACAAAAAGAGGAAGAGACATGAGATTTCCCTCCCTCCTTGTATGAGGGAAAGGCTGTGTGAGAAAATTACCATGAAGCATGCCCTCCCCAAGAGCCTGACCATGCTGGCACCCAGATCTTGACCTTCCAGCCTCCAAAACATGAGGAATAAATACTTGTTGAAGTCACCCATTCTATGGCAATTTGTTATAGCAGCCAAACTAAGACAGTATCTCAGTTGAGCAATCCCAGTTGAAGGCACATGGAATAGAAGCAACCCTTCCCACAAAGCCCTACCCAAATTGCAGACTTGTACCCAGATCTTGATTTCTAAATGCCATTCCCCACCAGAAGGAACCATGGCTTCTTAGAGAAATGGCTGATTCCTGGGCTGGGGCAAACAAAGTAAAGATGAGCCTAAAATATATTGTTATGCCAGAAAGTAAAGGAATAATAAAAATTATAAAAGCAGAAATATGTTATAAGAACACATAAGACACCTGGAAAAAGCTCCAACTGGCCAAATTTGGGGGATTTGATTATTGAAGTAAACAAGGACAGCAATAGATTACAACCTATTAATAAAATTGAACTCATTAATCCACACTATAAATAAATAAGCAAGCAAATAAACAAATACATTAAGAGAAAATTCATTCCTATAATAGAATGCTGACTTATAAAAACATAAGAAAAAAGTATAAATTTTGAAAACCACCTTTTTGCAATCATCATAGTAAGAATTGATCCAAGCTAGAATAATCATAGTTGTTAAATACAGGGAACAGAAGAGTCCGATGGGAAGAGGGTACATCCCAATATATGTCCCCATATTCAATTATTAAGTTTAAAAAATTACTATTACGTTTTAGATAAACTGAACAATGCCTAAATCAAATGATCAAAATTAACATCATCTATAAAGGAGAAACAGACATGGTGTCACTTCATAATACCTTGACAATAACATAGTATCATTTATCTAGTAGTGCTTTCAAAAGTGAAAACCTTGATTCTAAACATGAGAAAATGTTAGAGAAATCACATTTAGGGACATATAAAGCAATACCTGATGCTAAACTGAACTTACAAGAGAAAACCAAAATTGCTTTCCATAAAAAAAATACTATTGGGAAAATCAAGAAAAGTGGAATAGGAAGTGTAGATAAAAGTAATTGGTGTTAAATTTCCTGAACGTAATGGCAAAGGTCACTTCTGAAGAGCAGAATATGAGACTGGATCCGTATTCTCAAAGATTCTCTATTCTAATTGAGAAACAAAAACTATCACATGAAACAATCAAAGAATAATACAAAAACTTGATGGCAAATTATTGCAACAGAAAGCGATGAACTGAATCAGTGATTTAAGAAGTCTTCACAGAAGAGATGACATGTAGACGCAGCCTGGAAGGAGGGGTTGGTTTGAGGTAAGCAGCAAAGGAAGGACAGGCTATCCTTCGTAGACATAACACCAGTGTAAACAAAGGCAAGGAGGTGAGAATAAACACCACTCATAAAATGTGTGGGAGATTTGGGGTAGAGAGTCAGTGATGGGGAACGATGGGAAAATTATTTGATATTTAAGTGGGAAGCACCACAAATTTCAAATACACATCAGTTTGATTATAAGAAATTAGACTGTGCAAACACATGGGTCTTTAATTTTTTTAACTTGAAAAGCTTTAAATATTTTGCTTTCCAAATATTTTCCCCAATTTTTAAAATTATTTTCCAAATAATTTCCAAATCTTTTCTTCCTAAGTCCTGTCTCATGAAGGAGGCCTCTATCTACTGCTGTCTATAGAACTTTCTGTGATGATGGAAATATTCCATATCTACAATATCTAACATAGTGGATTCATGTAGCTAGTGTGGCTAAGGAATTGAACTGAATGTGTAACGATACTTAAATTTAACTAACAAATTTAAATAGCAACAGGTGGCCACTGGCCACCATGCTGGACATCCGTTTTGTACCAAAGCACTCTCACAGCAGGCATGAGTGATATAGACACATAAAAGTACACCCTCCTTTCTCATTTAACCTCTCACATGTAGACACAGCTTCAGCACTCTGCTCCAACCCTTTAGGCTGTAAAGGTAGCAGAACATTGCATAAGGTATGACAGTATCAGAGAGCTTAGAAAATAATTAGGTCAGGGTTTCTCATTTCTGAAACGTAAAGATCACTCTAAGGGATCATGAAGGCTGAAGCTCTCTTTAAAACTAAGCAAATACTTGGAATTCCAGCTTTCTTCCTTCTTTTCTTAAGCTCACCCTTTCGCCTGCTGTAATGAAGTCTGCAGCTCAAGTGATCAAAAGCTTGAAGCAGTCTTCACGATGGCCTCCCACTAAGGCTCCTACAGGAAGGACATGGAGGGGTCATGAGGCTGGGAGCTCTTTTCACTGTGATCTCAGCTCCTTGAACCCCATGGGAGAGAAGCAAATTAAGCTACCCGCCTAAAAATTCAGCTCCCAACATTTTGGCACATTTAGGCTTTTCCTTGGGTATAAAAATCCTTCAGGCCCTTATGCTCAAGAATGTATATTTTCTCTCCTAAAAATAAGTGAGCAGCAGGTGCCATACCAAACAAGTCTTAAATGATTTAAGCTGCAGTTGGGAAGGCTCCATAATGTAATTAATTCCAGTTACTGCTCATTTGGAGCTGGAGGAGGCTTTTGATCTAGCTGTATGAATTTCAGATCATTTCTATTGGACAGTTATAATTTTGTTACCAGTCTTTGCAAGTTGAACTTATAGTCCATTTGGAGTAATGAGCATGCACAAGCACACACACGTCCCTATCAAAGGTCAACATCAGTCAATGCTGCTAAGAATAGGCAATATGCAATATTTAAGGGTTACTTTCCATTCCCTTCTAGAATTCCTCATGACATTTTATGCCTTGGCTCTCTTTTATCACTGCTAGAAAAATGCCATAAATAATTGGCTTGGGGTGGGCAAGAGAATGTGCTCAGCCTCTCTTCCGATTATAAAATGATGTTGAGTGTTTTGTAAAAGAGGCGCAGCAAACTTATTCCTGCGTGTTTAGATAAAGTCAATTCCAAATAGTTTATTCCATTGTTCCCATCAAAACATGCGAGACATTTCCATGTTCTTTTGGCAAATCAGCATTACTACACCTAAAATTATTTCAATTTCCATAAAGAGTGACCAAACACGGGTAAAAAATCATAGGTCAAACAAAATTTTTAGTTACCTTTGAAAGCATGCCCATGTTAGTCTTGAGTATATATGTATAGAGCCAAGTCTATAACATTATGCAAACAACACGTAAGAGAGCATGAAACAGGAGGCTTCTCATGAGAAGGTGAGAAAGGTCAGTTGCTGCAACCTAGAGAAGGCTGAAGATGTGGCCTCACAGTCTTTGAAGACACTTGCAGTTCTCATGGATAGTGAGCATGTTACATTGAAAGAAGAGACCCAACGGGGGTACTCTGTTAATGAGCACATGCTCTCATGTGAACTTTCAAGGAGTAAGAAAGACAGGCAGGGGACAGAGGCCAGTGGACCCTCATGGAGGTAAGACAACATGAAATGCTTCTCTTTCTTTGTATCACAAATCCTAGGCAGGTGATATTAAACCAGTTTATTTCCAGATTCAAGTCTATTCCCTATTCAAGTCTCCTCTCAAAATGCTTTTCTCTGTGCCCTACATCCCAAGTGATCAGCTCTCTGATGAGTTTGTATGGCTATTTCAGTTCCAAATGTAAAGCAAAATAATTTCATGATTTGGTATCAAATGAACATTTTAAATGTCACTAGTTATATGATACGCAAACAAAAAAGTATAGTGTTTTATCACTCCCCTCCTCTAAAGCAATAGTGGTGCCCAATGCTGGAAAACATAAGCTGCTTTTTTTTCACAGATGCTCCCTCTTTCTCGTAAGGCCATGAAATATTAATGCCATAGAGAATTGAACAAAGAATATATAAACAAACCCGAATACAATCAGCATCATTTGAAATCAGGAAGTGAGAGTCAATGCTCAGTTGTCGTGGACTGCATTATTTCTCCCAAATCTTCACTTCCCCCAGGATCTACATCCTTTGCCACCTGACTTTCCAGTTGCTTCCACTAAAGGGACAGAGGGTATTTCCCCTACCACTGACTTTGGGTTGGGTCACGTGAGATGCTTTGGCCAATACGATGAGGCAGAAATGACCGTGTGCGAGTTCCAAGTCCGCACCTTAAGAAGCACGTATGCTTCCCTTGGCCTTTTATTCCTCTAGCATTGACATGAGCACAACATTCTCCAGCTTGCTCGCAGGACCTAAGCGTGTGCTGAGCCATGTGGAGCAGAGGTGCGCCAGTCACCACAGAGTGAAGTGGAGCATCGCTGGCCAATCTGGAGACCTGTGATCATTAAAGCCACTCAGCTGAACCCAGACCAGATCTGTGAAAACCGAGGAGAAATGCCGATATGTGAATGATTCCAAGTGATTGTTGTTTCAAACTCTGTCTTTTGCAGAGATCTGTTCTGCAGCATTTTTATCGTAATGTCACTCTAATATCAGCCTCCACAGGATTCTCAATAGCAAATACTGCTTTGAGCTACCGCATGCAAATAGCAAACAGGTTTCTATCAATCTCAGAAATCCCTTCACCTCTCTTTCCAACCCCTACCATCACCCAATGAGGCCATTCCCCTTCCACCAAACCAAACATGAGAATCTTGCCTTCTCTTTACACATACTGCAACTCAAACTTAACTCCCTCATCCTATACATGTATTTGACACCTTGCTTTCTTTCTCTAAGGCTTAGATTTTTATTTGGTAAGTGGGGCTAATTTATAATAAGCTTTCATTATTGTTATATTGAGATAATGCATATTAACTACGCAGTTATATAGGAACATAGAACTCAAAAACCAGTAACCACTACTATTCTGACCCTTAAAAATCACTGTCTTTTTAATGAGTGACACTGAAATCTAGAGAAAATATTTTCCCCTGATAACATCATTTACAAACAGTTAAGGCAAAAAAAATTGCCAACTAATCCCAACTTTTTAATAAACACTACTTAACATGTGACTTTGAAAATACCAGATCTTTTGCTCTCTTGTCTAAGTAATTCTGAAGCTTAGAGAATTCTTAAATTACCTGCACAATGTTCCCATCTCCTTAGTGTTTAGTAGGTGTTTTAGTGTGACGAGCCTGAAAATCTGAGGCTCAAACGAGCAATTAACATTTTAGGCATTCCCTGAACCAATATTCAGGGAGTACTGACAATACACCAGGCCCTAAGCTAGTTAGTATATGAGACTAAGGGGGCATAAGATAATTTCTTCTCCCTGGCAAACTATGAAATAAAAACTTTGGAAAGTTGGTGCATTGACAGAGTAACAATCACCCAAGATGGCATGTGCTGGGTCAATTATGAGTGAAGCTGACATTAACTAGAGTAGAAAATGAGGTAGAAAATAGGTGGAATACTTGAATTGGCATAATTTAAGGAGAGATTAACAAAAGCACTGTGTGCACAAGGAGAGCAGAGCATATGGAGATGGCAAAGAGAATGCAGTACTGCAGGGGTGGTAACAGTGGAGCACTATCACCACCTCATGCCCGAAAGGGTGAGCAAAGAAAGTATTTATCAAATCCAGGATCGAGAGAGCTGTGTGGGGAGGACCAGCTGATGGGAGCTGTGATTTAATGGAGGAATCCAGCCAGGCAAAGGGCAAGGGAGCTTGTTGATGTAATCCATACTTGTCAGCCTCCCAGGACAGAAAGCAAGGTCAAGAGAGACTCTCTCGAGTATATACTATATCTAAGTAAGAGCAAGCATCGTATTCTATCTAACATGCTAGGTCACAGGAACCAACACCCAAAAGGATACTTTCTTAGTCTATTGATAGAGACATACTCATGGATACAAGAGTAGACATTGTCAGTGAAAAGTTACTCCATCTGAACTCTGCCAGGCATTCGGAATTTGAATCATGTTAGAATAGCCGCTGGGAAACTCCCCTACAAATCCAGAGGGCGTTAGAAAAGATGAGCCTTGGATGATATCATAGTAGGCTGGAATGTAAACTATAAATGAGGAATTCTGGGCTTTTTTCATATCTTTCCTCCAGGGCAAGAACACAGGTAAATGGCCCTCCAAATTATTTCCATTTTAACCCTGCTTGTTTATGGTCAGAAAGGTTTCTGCCAAAACACCCCATAAAAGGAAGAGAACAGAGACGGTAAGAGATTCCTTTTTTAGCTAGGCTGCTATGTAAAGTTTTAAACATCATCAAACTGGACTATTTTCATGCCAGTTAAAATAGTTGGCACAAGATACTTTTCATGACCCTAGTGTACTAAATTTTTACTCTTAGACTCTACTTGTGGGGACTAAAGTTTACCATTTCCAATGGGACCCTGTACTTCCCGTCAACATAATTGTGGATGATGGTACCATTTATAATAGAAATAACAATCATCTTCCATACTATGAAATATTGGTTTGGGTTCAACAGAGCTCTGAAGAGAAAGCGGTATTTTGGTATTTTCAGTTTCCTGCTTGCAAAATGCACTAGCCTGCATACAGACATAGTTGCTTTCCAATTCAAAATGATGCTTTTGTTTTGGATCCCTGTAAGTCTTCCATCTTTCCTGCAATCTCCAAATGATTTTTTCATCATTATTTTCTTAGCATCATCAGTGGATGAGAATGCAAACAAAATTTCAAGTCTTCCCTGGCATCTCTGATTCTCTGAGGGTTCTATTTGTGTGATCATAATAGGGATTGATTGTACTACAGGATAAACAACCTTCAGCTTATGCAGGAATGCTTTCAACATCACAGTTTCCATTCGCACATGTTCTCAATAAGTAACTCATCAACCAAGTCTTATTTTCTGTGATTTTTAATGACCGCCTTAGGGCCTGTTCTTTTCCTAATATTGCAAGATAGTAGCAAATAATTCCATAGTTAAGATTTCAAAGGCATAATATTATAGCCTTCTTATCTCTATTACCCACAATGAAAAACCGTATTGCAGCCATAGTTTTCCAAAGGACTGTCTCATAATTAAATAATATGCTTTTTGGAAATCTGGCTTTTGCTTTTTTCTATCTAAATCTTCTACTTAAAAATCTTTTGATGGCATCTAGTCCACTTCAGGATAAATTCCAACCTCCTTGGTACAACGTTTATGCATTCCACAAATATTTATTGAGTGCCCTTTCTATCACAGGCACTGTCATAGATGCGAAAGGTATTTTATGTCATCCACACGAAGGTGCTTGGCTCTCTCCAATGTTCTACCCTTTCTAGACTCTGATTTTGCCTGTGTTGTAGCCCAGAGCACACTTCTAATCACCCCTCCCCCATTTTTCTGCAAATTCCTACTTCTCTTCTTGACTTTCCTAAGCAATACCTTCTGTGGGAGCCCTCTTCAACTCCCTTCACTAGAGTTTTATCATGACGTTGGCTGAGATTGTGGGCATTCCTGTCTCTCCCCTAATCTGTGAGATCCACGTAAGAAAAGTCTGATTTTTGTTGATCCTAGGAACCTAGCATGGTGTACATGCTCGAAGTGATTTGCTGAATGAATGAATACAAACCTAACCAGTAGAGAACAAGGTTACTAACTGAAACCCTGAGAAGGAATTTTCTCACCCACAATTAAGAATTACTCAGCTGGAACTAAAAGCCATCATTGAGGCTACCAGCTATTCAGAAACTTTTCAGCACCAGGAGGTGGGAATCTGATAGACTAGGGGATTATAAACCCTGCCATGCACGTTGCTTCCCATTGGCCCCATCCCCAACACAGCCCAGGAGAGTGGCTGTGTTTTTTGGGAAGCCGCTCTGCAGAGCAGCACAGCCTCAAAGGTGGGAGATAAGCCCCAGGAACTCAGGGAGACCTGCCTGCTGTGAGTACAGGCCTGATGGTCGGAAGGAGGGTCACTGTCTCTCTAACCACGTTGTAAATTTCTCCAAGGAAAGATGTTATATTGTACCTTCTTTATTATCCCTTTCCCCAACTCTTTATCTCGCACAGAGCTGAATGCAACATATGCTTAATAGTACTCTTTCAAGGAAGAATATATTTCTGGGGAAAAAAAAAAAAAAGGCGAATGAGGCTGCATTAGTTAGTGAACACCAGCTGCTGCAACAAGCGTATCCCAAAAAAGTGTCTTCTCACAGTAGAGTTTCTCTCTCGCTGTGTGGTAGTCCAGTACAATTGTATTGCCCAGACACTGCTTTGCTCTGGGTGGTGGTCTAGAGACCCTGACTTCCATCTTGTGGTACCATCAACAGAGGCCACAGCATATTCTTCTTCTATCCAGTTGGGAGGGAAAGAAAACCTGAAGGCAGCACACTTGCTGCTTAAAAACCTTGGCCCAGAATAGCACACATCATTTCCCTTCCAATTACATGGGTTAGAACTAGTCACAGGGCTGCACCCAGAAGCGAGCAGCTAGGAAGTACAGGTCCAGCTGAGCAGCCTCTTCCCAGTAACAACTCTGCCCTGGAAAACAGAACCCCAATTTTGGCATTCACCTCCTCTTTCCTGATACATAAATTCTTTATTTAGGAAGTGGTAATAAAGAGATATACTTTTATAAAATTCATCCCATTTCTCCAAAAATGAAGCTTACTGTGATCATAACATACAAATTTCTGACTCATTCATCATTTCTATATAACCCACTTCTTTTGCTAGGATTACTGCTTAACATCTAAGAATCTCCATGAAGAGTAAGAGCATTGATTTGAGTTCAGAGGTCTTTCTCTTGTCTTGAAGAATGTTCTGGATAAGATACAGCATTTCTCAGGCTGTGTTGTGCAATACATTTGACTATTCTGTGGAAATTTTTCCTAACAATTAAATTTGGGAAACCCAGCATGTTACACTTCCCTCTTGAAGTATAATGCATATTAGCACATATTACAAAAAAAGAAAAAAAAAACACTCCTCAAATTTACTTAACCACTAAGTTTATATTATGAAGGACATGTGTGAATCCCAAAATGCTTACAGAAGAGGAAAAACATAATAAAAATAAGCATTAGCATTAATTGAAACCTCTTATGTGTTAGGCACCGTAAATGATAACAAGACCCTGTGAGGTAAGAATCATTTCTCCATTTAAGAGAAGAAAATTAAGCTCAAAGAGGTTAAGGATCAAAGTTCCACCATTAAAATGCAATTTATCTGGGTCACTGAGAAAAATGACTGAGAGAGCATGTGTTTCAGTTCTTTCACGGATGTCGTCTATGAGAATGACAAAAATGATGCTGTCAGCATTCCCAGCTTAATGCCAGATATATGGTAGGAGTTCAGCCAGAGCTTTGCAAGTCCAGTCCAGCAAAACTTGCAAGAAACACTCTATTTGCTTTCTAATCAGCCTTTACTGACATGTGTATTCAGTAGTGAAAATGACAGAAAAACAGAGGGGGGTCCAGGGCTCCGAATTTAGACTTTCCCACAGAAGTTTCTCCCACCGGGACCAATAAGTTCCAGTTCCCAAAAAGTGCTGGGACTATACGGGGATGAAATTTTCACCAAAAGCCTTGCTAGTTAAAGGTAACACCTCATTAAACTGTAGAGGCCCACTCTTAAAATGCTTAGCTATTCGCTTAGGGAACCCAACGAGTGGACATTGTGTTCCCATTTACCGCCCGTCTCCTGGAAATGCCTGAATTTCCTGAAATCATGATTGTATCATTTCCATCATTGCATTCCTTTGGGGAAAGAAACAGTTTAAAAGATTGAAAAAGCTATTTGATCAGAAATCAAATCTTATAACAACAAATTATATTAACAAGTTGATTTGATTATATTAACAATAACAACGCTACTTCTATGTATATACCTGTTATCGTTATGCGAAGAGTTCTTTATTTTATTCATTATCTCATTTAATCCTTACTTCCTTTTAAAATGGGCATTTATCATCACCATTTTACAGATAAGAAAATTGGGAGAGCGGTCAGAAAACTTACACAAAGTCACACAGACAGTGGTAGGACTTAAGCTCTATGATTCCACAATCCAGATGGATGGGAGTCAAGGAGCCAGGGTTGTTCCAATTCCCTACACTGCCTGCTCTTCAGGTTTCACATTTTTCATCCCCACACCACTCTATAAGGTTTCTTTCTACTTAATTCTTCTGTGATCTACAAAACACACAGTTTAAAAGTGACTTCCTTCCTTCCAGGAGCAAGTGTGATTTCAGTAGCTGCCACTAATTTGATGGTAGCAGCTTTCTGTATTATAACATGAAATCTCAGGTACTATTATGACACGGAATCTCAATTATTAACCACCCACCTGGAGAAAATCATGTGGCTCAGTAAAGCAAACAATGTCATTATTATTATTTCTCCAAAAATTTAACTTAATCAAAATGATACATATAGTAGAAACAGGTAGATCTACTCTGAATCTAATGAACCTTATGTTTCCAAGGCCATGGGAGAGACCTCAGCATTTTAGTTTTAATATTTTTTGTATTCTTTTTCTTAAAGAGGGTCCTCCATATGAGCTTCAGGATCCACAAAACTCAAAGCTATCACTGCAGCAGTAAAGAGTATGGGCTGTATGGCGGGTCTGCCTTGGAAGCTAATACCTGTGTGACCTTGAGTGTGTTGCTTAACCTCTCTGTGCCTCCCTTTTCTCTTTTAAAACATGAGGTTATCATAGAGTATTGATCATAGGATTATTGTGTGAATAAAATGATTTATTACAGCCATTAGCTAAGAGCACATAAGCAATAAAGGTAAACTATTATATAATTATTACTTTAATAGCGTATGTGCATACTGACAGTGTATCTGAGCAAAATTTAATGAGCTGCAATACTTAAATACAACTGCCATTTTGCCAGCTAGAGTGCCACTATTATCTATTACCAATCACCTTTTAAAGAACTGTTTTCACTTGGATCTATTGATAGTATGGAAATATATCTTGAGTCAACCTTCCTGGAATAAGCTTATCATTGATATACTTCATCGTATCAAATAATTTAAATCAAGTTACTAGCCCTAAAAGTTACTTTGGGGGTCCTAGCTTTCCTAATAAGTCTCTTCAATTCTGAGTTCTTGATCACCCAAACTAAAAATCACCTATCTTTATGGTCTAAGTGTACATACTAGCCATGATATTTTGGTATATTTTCCTGTTTAATTGGCAGCCTACTAAACAAACTCACTTGCTCAAAGCTTTCTAAGCACAAATAACTATTATGGTAATCATACTGGTTTAGCATTTTACAATAATTTCATCTAATCTTAATCACAATGCTATACTGTAGTCCAAGCAAGTGTCATTATTCCATTTTGCACCAAGAGCTGAACTTCAAGGTGTTTGAATGGCTTGTCCAAGGTAACCCAGTAAGGAATTAGAGAAATAGAAGAAAGCAGAAATTCTAAGACTTGAGATTTACATGGAATAAATTTTTCAAAGTTCGAATCCCTTAGCAGGATAATGTACTTGCTTTTTTCCCCTAAACCTGGATTCTCACTAAAGACATATATAAATGAGGTAATACTTTTTTTTCTACAAAATACATTAAACACATGATAATTGAGCAGAAGAGGTGTCAATAAATGTATGTAATACTCTTCTAGTGATTGCTGTTAATAACTTCAGGCAGTTGAGCCTCTGGAGAAGCCCTCATTTAATAAGCACCACTGTCAAGGCCAGTCTTATGCATGGATAAATGTAATGGAAAATGTCTTGTGAACAGTTTTTGAGGGATTGAGAAAAACTTCCCACCGAAGAAAGCTCCTTCTCTAGACTTACTCTCTTGCCAGAAAATCTGCCATTATTCCTTTTTAATTAAAACAGTGCTAACCCAAGAAAGCCTAGTTTTCCCATTCAAAATTCCCTGGAATAGTCAGCTGTTTAAAGGCTTCCAAAGACAATTCAGAATATTGCCACAGAGCTAGGGAAACTGGAAGCATAATTAAGAAGAAGATGTGGTAACAAGGCAACATTATCAAATTTGGAGTTGGAAGATGTAAAATGTAATCTTACTTTGATTTTGCTACTGTAGTATGCTACCTTCTCAGCTTAATGAACTAATTCTTTTAAAAGCACTACTTAGTGCTGTCTCATTCAAACTAGTATTCCTGGATTTTTTTAAACTGCAGAATTTTCATTTTTTCCTAACCAGTTAATCAATTCTATTAGTGATCTTGAAGAAGGAGTGAATAGCACATTAATGAAATTTTCAGCTGATATTTTTTAGGAGGATGTAGAAACACCATTGAGGATACATAAATAAGGCAGACTGTCTGACAAAGATATATGGAGGTCTAAGTTAAGAAGGAAGTGCAAGATATTTCCCTAGGAGCCAATAATCTAAAATACCAGCAATCAGATAAAGTGAAATAAACTTGGTCATAAAATCAAGATATACAGTCTGGGAAAATGAAAGCATATTTGCTATCACCAATAAATAAGGAAGTCACAAAACTATTCCATGCCTGAATGAGTTTAATATTATATAATGCTACCCCATGCATCAGGAACCTAGAAAGAGCCACTAGTAACACAAAGAATGACTTTCAGCCTAAGAGCCCAGAGCTGGATATCAGAGAGTTGGGTAGAAATAGAAGTGACACTTGTAATTATCACTGTAATAATAATAAAGCCTTCTGTGTGCATAGCACTTTAAAATTTTAAAAGCTCTTTCACATACATAGTTTCATGTGATCCTCAAAAGACCTCAGTGAGGTGAACAAGAAAGGAATCATAATTCCCATTTTAGAAGAGAAAATTAGAAGTTCAGCAGGAACGTAATTTCTACAAAGCTATTCAATTCATAAATCCAGGGCCATCATACAATTTCAGAACTTAATGATTCTTTAGAGATACTAGTCCAATTCTCTCTTTTACATATTAGGAAACTGAGGCTTAGAGACAGAAAGATACTTTCTCCAGGAGAATTTAGTTAATTAGTGATAAAGAAAGCACTCAAACCCAAAGCCTAGCCCATCAATCTTTTCAACAAACTGTTGCCTTCTACTTGGTCTTGAAAGGAGAGGATGATTAAAATAGTCCAGTTTATGAAATTTGGCAGGAAGAGTCCTGAGTAGCTTTTAATGTTAGATGAGAAAGAAAGATTTTCACTGAAGTATTTGCAACAATAATGACACTTGCAATGGAATAAATGAATGCAGTGAACACCTGAAATCAGAATGATATAGATCAAATAGGCAGAGGGGCAAAAATGACACCAGCAAGATGGGCATTGATTTATGAAGAGAGTCTGGAAGATTAAAAGTGCTAAATATGCATGACTTGGCTAATGACTGAGGAAAGACAAGGAAGTCTATAAATATTTGAAGGGTACAAATGCTACAGAGGACACTATAGAGTATTTTAAAAGCAAGAGGGGAAAGCCAACACTATTAGCATTAATGAAACCCAATGAAGAAAGGGAAAACCAAAAGACAAACATATGGAAATAGTTAAAATGAGATTTCTTTTCTAGATTTGTCTTCCAAGGCCTGAGGTGGAATCTGGCATTTAGGACACTTAAACTCTGGTTGGACCAAAATCCATAAGCCAATGACGTGGAAGCCATGTCCCATGGATACACAGGGGCTGAGCACATGCCCTCATAGGTGGTTTTTATCTCTTATTTTTATAATCCTGGCACCATACAACATTGTTTGGATTATCATTCACTTTGAAGACAGACTGTGGAGCTTTGTGTAGTAAGAGGAGCGTGAACTCCTCTGTTCAATGCAGAGCACTAGAGATGAGGTTACAAACTCAAACACACGGAGCAAATCAAAACTGACTTTACAAAAGTGTGTCACAAATAAATGAAATAAATAAGCAAGCTGCTGAATAGCAGAATAGCTGTGTATGACCCGCCTTCACCCACCTGCCTGTTCCCACATGAAGAATTGTGCAGAACTAGCTCTTGCACCAGCAAAGGACAAACAAGAAGCATCCTGGCTGATGCAAAGTTTGGATCCTATGCTTGCCTCCTTGTTACTGGTATTTTACATATGTGGCCTAGGTTGTTATCCTGGGTTCCAGGTTTATAGCTTTGTCAAACCTCTCAGTATTTGAGATGCCTTTCCGAGCTGGGCCTACCTTGTGTGGTTCTCAACACCCGTGCCCTTCTGAATTCTGTTTCCTTGGTCAGCTATTGCTCTGCTCTGCATCCTAGTCCCCATGAGGTTTGATATTGAGATGTAGATGATGTCATACTTGTGGTAATAAAAATGACAGCCCTGAGAAAAGACAAGATACCTGCTAAGTGATGAGAAAAAATGGTTAAGTCTACTGAAGCCTCTGCATGCCCTAAACTCCAAAGGGGCCTCTCTGCCTTGCCTAGAGCTCAGACTCTGGATGTCCTACATACTATTCCCTTGCCAGGGATGGTGTCTACAGCTCATCACCAGGACCTATGAACACCATACCTGGCATAGAGTGAGTATTCAATAAATATTGATTCAATGAATAAAGGAACCCTCTCTATTAAACTCCATAATTTATTCATTCAATAAATAAATGTGCTAAATGAACCCCAGCATACTTGATCGGCTGAGGCTAAATTATACTAGTCTTTGCATCTCCAGATCTTACAGATTTCTTTTTTGGCCCCATATCTTTACCCACCAGAGGGAGTCTGGCTGAACCTGAACCTGGAACATTGACATCTACCTGTCTTAAAATAGCATGACTTTCCAGAAATTCTATTGGTTGGACCCTGCTCACCACATAGAATTGTGCAGCCTTTGGCACTAGCCATCCTAAAACTCTAGTTTATCCCATTACTCTAGAGCATTTGGGTATGTGGTCACCTCCAAGGTTCTCATTGGGTTAACACTCCAGAGCCTGGTCCCTTCAACTTCTTCCTTCCCAAATACAACTGGAATGCCATCTTTTCTCCCTCCAGAACCCATTCTGCTCACAAAAATAAATCGTTTCTTCATTTTAAATCTTTTTTCTCTGCCTCTTCCTTTAGAGACCCATTTGTTCTTTCGAAAACAAAAGGATAGCTGAGATTCTCAGTAGGAATTCTGGTTGCCATCACATCTTAGATCACTCATTAAAAATTTGCAGTATGGAAAACCACTGAAGATCATTACAGCTGTAGTCAGAAGCCAATGTGCCAGGATAATGAAAAACAATTCTGCAGTTCCCCATGCTCTGCTAGTTGTATTTGTCATAAATGAGTTGTGGAGACTTGGAGTGAATGATCCATATCTTATTGAACTGTCCTTTTTTATCACTGACAATTGAAGGTGACTGAGAAGCAGAGCCAGTGTCAGATGATCTAATTGGAAACCTTCTCTCATTAATGTACGATGTTGACTTGTATTGCTTGATGAAACCAGGACCACAACGGAATGGATTTTATTATACAAAATGAACTGGTTGAGCTCTCTTCCACTTCAGTGTTTTTTTAACCTCACCCCACCCCTAACTCTGTGGCAGAAGGAGCCAGCAGAGCAGCAATTTTGAGTAAGGCAGGTCTGTGAACAAACAAAGCGAAAACAGTAATGCAGTGAAGGAAATTGAAACCAGATGGACTTTTATGCCACATATGTTAGAAGAGTTCTTGGGCACCGCTGTGGAACCAAAAGACCAGAGAGACCTCTGAGAAGTCACTTTGGCTCCACATCTTCAGGCAAAACTGCCCTTAATGTAGCCCCAACAGCTCGGAACGTATCTTGCACATAGAGGAGACGGTATGGAGAACAGTGTCCTCAACCTCCCTCCATCCTTTCCCAGTCACTGGCTGCCTTCATGAAATGCACTGTTGGAAGCTCTCTTTAAAAGTTCAGGTCTTTAGCTAAGCTATCACCACCATGACCAAAAAAAGAGCGTTTGGATGAAGAAATGGGAATTTTACTCCAGCTACTTTCCCTTCTCCCTGACCTGTACCACTCTGGAGGAAATAAGAGGAATACAGGATGGATGAAGAGAGGTGTAAAATCCCAGAAGACTGCTGAGTAGAATATTCCAGACTCACCGAAGAAAAAAGTCCAGACCTTCCTACAAAGACACAAGAAAGCAGACTTGTTTTGTATATGGAAAACATGGCCAGTGTTCACAGTGATTTTCATTAAGTATATGTTAGTGCCATAGAGGTTAAGTTTCGCAATCTGTTTTTTGGATAGCCACAGTTTACTTTTTTTCATATCTCCGCCGGCTTAAGGATAAACTATGCTGATAATAACTACCTACTTTCAGAATGATTCGATGAGCATTTCATAAATCTAAAAATGCTTTCACAATGCTTAGCAAAAACTAAGAAATACAAAAATTTCATCCTGAAAACATCACAAACCAAGACCCACAGATTTGTTCACTTTCTCTAAAACCTTCTAGTCTGACAAATATGGCTTTTTAAAATATACATTTTATTGGCTCAGAGGTATGCACAGTCATCTTCAGTTTCAGAAGATGAAGCAATGGCTAATTTAAGCTATTTTTATGCCTAACTAGTGCCCATATCTTTTATGGTCTTTGACGCCTCTGACCCTGAGATGCTGTGATCCAGCAAAATTTGAGAGAGAGAGAGAGAGAGAGAAGGTGGGGGCTGTTCTTGACAGTATTGTTATATTAGTGGTTTTCGCTCTGACCTTCTATCTCTTTTTATATTCTCTTCCTGTCTTTTTACCCCTATCCACTCAATGCCAGTCACTAAGATACCCCCTTCTATGGCAATAGACAAAAACCATTTTTCCTATTGTAAGCCTCACAACTGCTTCCTTAGATCCATTCTCAAATCACATTTCCTGTTTCTTTGTTAAGAATTAAACTTCTAAACAGTTTCACCCTCGTGAATGTTATGATAGTAAACTATTAATGGCAATATCATATTTAATATGTTGCTCACCCTAGTAACATTTAGAAGTAAAGAGAACCGCTAATTCATTGTGCAGTGTCTTTTCTTACCTATATAAAATTTTGTTCTCAAGCAACACTTCAAACTTTGTGTCATGACATTGATTGTATCTCATCCATCACCTCCTGGGTTTCAGCAAACCAGAGATCCTTAGAGCTGGAATAAGTCGTTCAAACCTAAGTTGTATTTATTATTTTTCAAATTAGAAAATGGAAGCTTAGAGAACTGAAATGATGCCCAGGTCACTTAGAGTCAATGAATGAACTGGGTCTAGTGCTCAAATCTTGACTCCTCATTCAGTGTTCTTTCCAGCACAGCTCATAACCAATTCCATCTTGTACTGTTTCAGATCCCAAGTGCTGCACTCAATGCTACCAAGAGACTCTTTCAGGGATAGAATTCCCTGGCTAAAGAGAAGATGGTAGAAAGAGCACTGTGATGTTAACACAGAATCTACATCCAGAATGTCTAGCGATACTGTTAAGTGGTATATGCTACCTGAAAACTGATCCAAATGCAGGAATAATTTGTAAAGTATTTTATGCTATGAAAATATACCTAAACATTTTACCCATGCTCATGCCTTTTTGCATTGCTGCAACCTCCACTGGCAAATTCTACCAAGGATGTCTTTGCAGAAAAGGGAATCAGGCAGAGCTGGAAAGTTGTTGATGAATAGTTGATAAACATGAAAATAAATTATATAGTAAGCAAAGCAAGCAGGATCCCATCACAGAATCAAAAATTATATTAATAGATGAGAAGAATTTCCTATAAACGGGAAGTGATGGGGGCCTCGGAAAAATGCCCTTTGAAAGGGTCTACTCACATACTGTGTTTTGTTGATATCAAACATCTGGCTGGAGAGAAAACCATTCAGTCAATCTGCCAGATGTTTAGTCTACTCTCTGCCAAACATCTGGGCAATTGATGGGATCATTTCCTTTTCATTAGGGAGCTTGGCCATAGCAACCCAGAGGTGTAATCACAGCATGAGAATACAGCGTGAGAATAACGGATAGGTTGACCCACCAGGATCCCCAGAGTGGGACGTTTTTCAGGTCTGTGTGGGTCAATTCAACATCGCTTTAGTTTGAGATTTGTTGGCTGTTTTTTGCTCTGAGACACTTTGATGCCAGCACATTTTTAAATCCCGACTGCATAAAGAGCAGAGGACCTGAGGTGAAAAAGAATACCTTATTGACATTCAAGAACAGGAGGCCACTGGCTGAAAGCTACACTGGTTCCCTCCCAAATTGTCATTAAGTGACCTTCCTTTGCTGTTTCTACTGCTGTGGGGGAAGAGGTGCCGACATTTTGTTGGCACTGGCCTCAGGACTCATAATGAGTGTAGAACTTGGCTCTATTATAAAACATAATCCATCTGACAAAAGGAAATTATTTAATGGGCACTCTCTTAATTACAACAATTTGGAAGAGGGAGAAGTTGAGGACAACAGCAGAAAGCATAACAAGGTCACTTAATGAGAATTTTATCTTTAAACTCCCTTCTGGTAGATCAGCATCCCCAAGGGTTGAATAGGAAAGTCAACGTTTACCAATATTTTCTTCAATTCTAGTCAAAGACAAGGGGGAATAGGGGAGAATAAGGGAGTAGAAGCAAGCAAAAAAAGGAGAAAATAAAGGACTTTATTGTCTTTATATTGAGGAATAACAGGATGACTATGACATTTGTGATTTATCTTCTGGAATTTTTTTTTTCTGCGGGTAGAAGAGGACTCTGGAGTAAGATTACAGGCAGTCAGCCATGGGTCATGCCTTACCCAAGAACATTGCAAGGTCTGAGCTAGGAGTCTTCAGAAAGATGATCTGCAATTTTACTGATAGCCTTATAGGGAGACTGACGCTCTGAAGAATACAGTGTTCCTATCTGAGTTTGTCATCCTCGCTCACAATCGTAACAATGCTAATGCCTCACAGGTGTTCAGAACCCTGTCGTTTTCACAGTGCTTTCAGACACTTCTTTTGATCCTTGTACTTCAGTAGGTGCAGCTTAAAGAAAACGGAAGCAACAACATCACAAACCTGGACTCTATGCCTATTACTTTCCAGACACCTTGCTAAGTACTTTCTCATGGCATCTTATTTGGCCTATACAAATAAGAACATGTGTATTCGTACCTCCTTTTTTACATGAGGAAAATGCTGGGCTCAGAGAGGCTAACTAATGTACCCAAAATCACCCAGCCAGTGAATGGAATTATAAAATTGGGTTGGAATTTGAATCCAAGCCTCCTCCTAAAGCCATGCTTTATTAGACCATATTGCTATCATAATTAATGCTTCAAATGTACCCAAGACAAAAAAAAAAAAAGGAAAAGATCTTCACTATAGCACTCATATTCCAGAATATAATTTAGTGACATAAAATCATTATATGTATATATGTGTACATTTTTTAAAAAATATACACAAGACATCTGTATTTGGAATCTTCTTGGAAGCCATCCATCCTAACATTAGACCATCTCTGGAGCATCTGTATAAAAGTAAAGAGAGCCAGTCTGATAACATATTCATTTTGTCAGTCATGGAAAATCTGCAGAACCACCATGTACTTAGTAAAGTGTACTATGATAAGAAAAAAAAAAGAAATATGAGATAATCCCTGCCTTCAAAAAAATACCTAATTTTGCTAAAGACATTAATAAATGCCCTGTATACAGTAGCGTAGTAGTATTTGAGTTAATACTTGGATTTTACACATTGATATAAGAAAGTATAAACAGAATAAGATGAAATATAACTGTTAAATTTTTCTTACAGATAATAATTACTGTAGAGATCTGCTGGATAAGATCAAACAGTACTGGAGTGGGAC
Source organism: Sapajus apella (assembly GCF_009761245.1). Taxonomy (NCBI): domain Eukaryota; kingdom Metazoa; phylum Chordata; class Mammalia; order Primates; family Cebidae; genus Sapajus; species Sapajus apella. The sequence continues at coordinate 23,553,280 of NW_022436964.1, read as the reverse complement.
CTGAGGAGAATGCTTATTTTTTTTTAAGCTCTATCCTATTTAGGGATCTCTCTAGAATGAAATCAGGAGGTCAGTAACAGGTCACATTCCAGAACCTATAGACCTATAGACTCTGATTCCAAAGACCAAATTCTGTCTCATAAATTCAGAGAGGCATGGAATTTTTAGATATTAAAGAAAAAAATAATACATATTTTGGGAGAAGTTTTCAGAAAATCTGAGAAGTGGGAATAAGTGAGCCATGTTTGTTACATAACAGAATGAGATGATTTTGAATAAAGGTATTTACTTTGTGAGGATAATGTGGTTCATTAGACCAAATGGAGATTTTGGAAGAAAAACAAGAGTTTTCTATAGGAATTAGGAAATGATTGTCAATTCTTGACTGGGATCTTATTTGATTATGCTGACAATAGTCTATATAATGGATTGGAATAAGGAAATACAGGAGTAGAAGAAATCATTTTCTGTTCTAAGGCCATTGTGATGAAAACTCATCTTAACAATGATGGAAATCCATTCAGATCAGATGTTTGGCTACATGTAATGCACAGTTTAATCCAGATATGTACTGACTAAATCTGTGGAAGGAGGTTTGAAATACCCTTACCACTGAGAGGAATCAGCTGATATTTTTAGGACTATCTGCAGATATTGAAATCTGCAGATATTCTAGGGGAAGATTTTGCTTCAGTACGTTCCCCTGGGGTCATTTAAAACATAGAGTTTTCTTACCTCAAATTTATTTATTTACAAAAATATGAACATTTTGCTTTCATTTTTATTTTTATTTTTTAATCTAAATCTGAAGTGAAAATTTGAATCTCCTGTTAAGGTAGACATCTTCTTAGCACTAATTAACATACACAGTGACTCCAGGGGAAGTCACTGAAGCAAAATATTCCCCTGGAGTATCTGCAGGTTTTGGTACCTGCTGGAGGCCCTAAAACCAATTCTTCGCAGATACCCCAACAATGAACTTTCAGGCTTAGACTTCAAACCTCTTCTCTTTGTATCTGCACTCATCTCCTAGGCAATCTCATTCAATACTGTGGTCCTAAAGCCAATCTCCACGCTGATGACCACTGAATTCACACTTCTGGAACTAACCTTGACCTTGAACTCCAGACAAACATATATAACTATTGGCTCAACGTCTTCACTTGGATGTCTAAAGTTATCTCAAACTTAATATGTCTGAAATAACATTTTTAATGCCACCCAAATACGCTCCTTGCACTTCATAATGTCAATAAATGCCAGCTCCATTTTACCAGATGTTCTGGCCAACACTCCTAGAATCATTTATGACACCACTCTCCCAAATCCACATCCAATCTATCAGCAAATCCTAATGGATCTGCCTTCAAAACAGATCCAAGTCCACTCCTGCTTAAAGGTCTTTGCATTCACTGCTCCCTCGGCCTGAAGTGATCTTCCCCTAGATGTCTGCACAGCTCATTTCTTCACTTCCTTCAGGTCTCTACTCCAATGTCACCTTCTCAGGGAGACATTTCCCGACTACCAAATATATGTTCAGTAGATCCATCCCCCAGTGGTCCCCCAACAGCCATTTTTATTCTTCTTTGTAGTGCTTATTCCCGCCTAATTCAGCAGTTGCTGAGGACATCCTACTTATATCCCCTTGACCATACCCACGGCCTTCCCTGGAGGTCACCACAGACACCTCCTTACAGCCTATGGGTTTCTTTGTCTCTCTGATAGATGATGTTATTGATTTCCTCTGGCTACGGCAATATATTCAGTCTGTGGACAAGGCAGGCCAGAAATGCTCAGAAGTTAGCATGTTAGGAAGCTAAGAAGAATAAGAGTTTGTGAATAAATACCCCAGCTTTTTACACCTTAAGAGGAAGCTTCGGATTAGTTTTCTGTACTGATATTCAGAGGGTCCTCAGAGGATTCAGCCCCAGTTGCCCCATAGGAACCCACAGATGCATGCGCCCTTTATTGACTTTTCTCCTTTCTGCAGCTTGTACCTCTGCCCCATGGGGTTATCTCCCAAGTAAATATTTGCAGCCAAATCCTTTCCCTAAGGTCTGCTTTTGAGGGAACCCAAACTGAAACTTGTACATGTTTATTTATTTTTCTTTTTTTTTTTTAATTGTACTTTAGGTTCTGGGGTACACGTGCAGATCTTGCAGGATTGTTGCATAGGTACATATATAGCAAGGTGGTTTGCTGCCTTCATCCCCCCATCACCTACATCTGGTGTTTCTCCCCTCATTATCCCTCCCCACCCCCTGCTGTCCCCCCCCATAGCCCCTTCCTACTGACCACAGTGTGTGACTCTCCCCTCCCTGTGTCCATGTGTTCTAATTGTTCAACACCTGCCTATGAGTGAGAACATGTGGTGTTTAGTCTTCTGTTCTTGTGTCAGTTTGCTGAGAATGATGGTTTCCAGATTCATCCATGTCACCATGAAGGACATGAACTCATTGTTTTTTACGGCTGCATAGTATTCCGTGGTGTATATGTGCCACATTTTCTTTATCCAGTCTATCAATGATGGACATTTGGGTTGCTTCCAGGTTTGTGCTATTGTAAACAGTGCCATAATGAACATACATGTACATGTGTCTTTATAATAGAACAATTTATAATTCTTTGGGTATATACCCAGTAACGGAATTGCTGGGTCAAATGGTATTTCTATTTCTAGGTCCTTGAGGAATCTCCACAGTCTTCCACAATGGTTGAACTGATTTACACTCCCACCAACAGTGTAAAAGTGTTCCTATTTCTCCACATCCTCTCCAGCATCTGTTGTCTCCAGATTTTTTAATGATCGCCATTCTAACTGGTGTGAAATGGTATCTCAATGTGGTTTTGATTTGCATTTCTTTAATAACCAGTGATGATGAGCATTTTTTCATATGTTTGTTGGCCTCATGGATGTCTTCTTTTGTAAACTGTCTGTTCATATCCTTTACCCACTTTTGAATGGGTTTTTTTTTTTCTTGTAAATCTGTTTTAGTTCTTTGTAGATTCTGGATATTAGCGCTTTGTCAGATGGGGAGATTTCAAAAATTTTTTCCCATTCTGTTGGTTGGTGGTTTGCTCTAATGATTGTTTCCTTTGCTGTACAGAAGCTCTGGAGTTTAATTAGATCCCATTTGTCTATTTCAGTTTTTGTTGCCATTGCTTTTGGTGTTTTAGCCATGAAGTCCTTGCCTATGCCTATGTCCAGAATGGTTTGGCCTAGGTTTTCTTCTAGGGTTTTTATGGTGTTAGGTCTTATGTTTAGATGTTTAATCCATCTGGAGTTTACTGTAAGGCGTAGGGGTCCAGTTTCAGCTTTCTGCACATGGATAGCCAGGCTTCCCAACACCATTTATTAAACAGGGAATCCTTTCCCCATTGCTTGTTTTTCTCGGGTTTGTCAAAGATCAGATGATTGTAGATGTGTGGTGTTGCTTCTGAGGCCTCTGTTCTGTTCCAATGGTCTATGTCTCTCTTTTGGTACCAGTACCATGCTGTTTTGATTACTGTAGTCTTGTAGTATAACCTGAAGTCCAGCAGCATGATGCCTCCAGCTTTGTTCTTTTTGCGTAGGATTGTTTTGGCTATGCAGGCTCTCTTTTGGTTCCATATGAAGTATGAAGCAATTTTCTTCCAGTTATGTCAAGAGGGTCATTGGAAGCTTGATAGGGATAGCACTGAATCTATAAATTACTTTAGGCAATATGGCCATTTTCACAATATTGATTCTTCCCAACCATGAGCATGGAATGTTTTTCCATCTGTGTGTCCTCCCTTATTTCATTGAGCAGTGATTTGTAGTTCTCCTTGAAGAGGTCCTTTACATCCTTTGCTGGTTGTATTCCTAAGTTGTGCAGTTTTGAGTTTGTTTCTTAATCCTGAGTTCTAATTTGATTGCACTGTGGTCTGAGAGACTGTTTGTTATGATTTCCATACTTTTGCATTTGCCAAGGAGTGATTTACTTCCAATTATGTGGTCGATTTTAGAGTGAGTGCAATGTGGTGCTGAGAAGAATGTACATTCTGTGGATTTGGGGTTGAGAATTCTGTAAATGTCTGTTAGGTTCAATTGGCCCAGATCTGTGTTCAAGTCCTGCATTTCCTTGCTGATTTTCTGTCTCATTGATATGTCCAATATTGACAGTGGAGTGTTAAAGTCTCCCACTATTATTGTGCAGGAATCTACATCTCTTTGTAGTTTGTTAAGGACTTGCTTTATGTATCTGGGTACTCCTGTATAGGGTGCATTTATATTTAAGATAGTTAATTTCTCTTGGTGTATTGATCCTTTTACCATCATGTAATGTCCTTCTTTGTTTCTTTTGAGCTTTGTTGGTTTAAGGTCCATTTTATCAGAGACTAGGATTGCCACCCCTGCTTTTTTTTTGCTCTCCATTTGCTTGGTAAATCTTCTTCCATCCCTTTGAGCCTGTGTGTGTCTCTGTACATGAGATGTGTCTCCTGAATACAGCACACCAATTGTTCTTGGCTTTTTATCCAATTTGCCAGTCATGAAGTTCTTGTGCTGTGTTTTTCAGCTCCATCAAATCATTTAGGTTCTTCTCTAAGCTGGTTATTGTAGTTAGCATTTCATCTAACCTTTTTTTCAAGGTTTTTAGTTTCTTTCCATTGGGATAGAACATGTTCCTTTAACTCAGAGAAGTTTGTTATTACCCACCTTCTTAATCCCACTTCTGTCAGTTTGTCAAATTCTTTCTCCGTCCTGCTTTGTTCCCTTGCTGGTGAGGAGCTGTGATCTCCTGGTGGGGAGAGACGTTCTGGTTTTTGATGGTTTCATTCTTCTTGCACTGGTTTCTCCCCATCTCTTGGATTTATATGGCTTTGATCTCAGTTACCTGCTTGGGGAGGCAGGCTTTCCTTTGTCCGCCTGCAGAGGCACTGCTGGGCTGCCACAGATTCAGTGGCACTGCTGTGTCTTTTATTTACTCAGGAAAATTAGGCCGGCTTCTTCAATGGCGGCTTCCCTTCCACCCACCAAGCTGGATCCTTCCTGGTCACTCTCTAACTAACATTCTGGGTGCCTAACTCTGGAGTGAGAGTTTTTTGGCCTGCTGGGCTATGTGCGATGGGGGGGCCCGTCCTGCCGTTTGGGCTGTTTCCCTGTGTTCCATTCCCCTTCTTACTGGGGGGCGGGTAGCTCCGTTCCACCGGCTTTTTGGCTTTCTCAGCCTCAGCCAGTGCTTCCGCCTAGATCTATGCTGACAGCCCCAGCGCCAGCCAAAGTTGCTGTTCTGCCCTGTTCAGGCAGCTTGCTAAGGCTTTTCAGTCCAGCAAAGATCTCCTCTTCTGCAGGTTGTAGAGGGCTTGGGTGGAAAGCTGTATCCAAACAAAAGTCCCAGGGGGAGAGATCCTTCAGTCCTCTGATTGGCTGCACGCTCCTCCCAGGTGGGCAGTGCCCCCCTCTTGCTGCAACTTGCCCTATTTGGTTTATACCCACTGTCCAACCAGACCCACAAAATGAACCTGGTACCTCATTTGGAATTGTGGAGACCACTCAGTTTCTGCATCTCTCTTGCTGGGAGCTGCTTTCCGGAACAGCCTCTTATTCGGCTATCTTGGGATCCCTTTGTACACGTTTATTTGTCTATCATCTATATCCCTCATCACAGTCAAAACTCCACAAGAAGAGTCAAGTTGTCTTGTTTCGAGTTCTACCTCAGCTTCTATGTTCTTGGCACACAGGAAGCGCTCAATCATTTTTTGTTAAATGAATATGAAGGAACTTGATCTCCATTTGCATTTGATTTCCTGCCACTGGGCTATAGCATCATGGGATGGAAAGTCTATGCTAGCGACTTGATAGAAAAGACAGAATGGAAGAATGAAAGCAAGACCGTGAAAGTTGGGGGAAAAAAAGAAGGAAACAATGCACATTCTTTCTCGGGTGTCTTTCAAGGTCACAGGAGCAAGCTTCTGATAAACAGTGCCCAAATCAGAAGTGGGAGTGGTAATGGGAAGGGTCATGAACTCGGCTTCATCACAAGGCTCCCACACTCACTGTAGCAGTGGGCTCCATCACTGGAGCACAGCAGGAAGACCAGGTAGGGAAGGAGCTTTGGACAAGACCTTATTCCCTTACAATGTTTTCTGTCTCTGGTCACTAGCCTTTCATCTGCATCTGAAGCATAAGGGCTGCTTTGAATGGCAGCCCTGCACTGCTGGTCACCAGCTGAGAGGAATAGTGAGGAGTTCATGGATATATTTGTTCTTGACTTCAATGCACACCTCTTTATTTGGGATAAATCCATCATTTCAAACACATAACAAGGACCCCACCAAGTAACAAAGAGAAATGTTCATTAAGATGTTCCAGAGGCAGAAATCTTCACCAGGAAAACAACAGATGACCCCATTACAACAGACTCCTTGGAGTCTACAGGCCCCATGCATGTACCTTCAATTTCAAACACACAATCGAATGAATATGGCAGCAATTCTCTTTCCTGAAGATTCCAGAGCAGCCTCTCCAGTCGAAGCCATGAGGTTCCAGGTAGAGGAATGGAGCATTAGAGCTGAGTTTGGCTGCCACCACTCAATGACACTGACAGATGGTACAGGCCCAGACAACTAACTCCCTTCACATCATCAAATCTAGCCTTCAAAATTCAGAACATGAGGCAAACATGCTCCGTCTTACAAAGTTGTCAGAATTAGATAAAATCATAAGAGAAACATTCTGGCACATCTTAGCACTCAATATACATTTGCTAAAATGCTGAAATGCTCCTCGGTGCTGCTCCAAACTTCACCGCATTAAGTGGAGCGACTGCTTCCTCCCTGCATGCTCCATCTTCCCCATAGACTAAAGTGTTTCCCGTTTCCAAGGGAACAGGTAATGAGAGAGCAGATATGAGCAGCTGATCAGATACTAAGAAGAGATGAATGTGAGCATAAGGCAGGAAAGGGAGTGTTGTGTCAAGTCCGTGCCTGTACATTGTCAGTCTGAGAAGGTGCACTCCTGGGGGACAGGGATAGGCCTTCTCTTTTCTCGTTCCTCATAATTCTACTTCACGTCAGGGTCTTACAGAGCCTCCATAAATATTATTTGCAAATGATATCAGTGAGCCTCCATAAATATTATTTACAAATGATATCAGTGATGTCCTGCATCCCACTCCTCCCCGTTGAATGTCTGACCTCATCTAAAAGAAAGCAGTCTTAGCAGTCCTAGCTCCCCTGCTCTCCTAATGGTCAGGGAGGAAGGGGATGAACTGTTGGGAATGGTGGGGCAGAGCTACTGGTGGCATTCCACCTCCAGGCAACTGTGAGTCACTTTGGAAAGGAAGTCCCCCATGTTCAATGGAGGAATGGCCACAGTGCAGTGCAGGAGTGTGAGCACCCAACAGCTGCTCAGAGGGTTTCCCACTGGGGCTGGATCTCCTGAGGGTGGCAGGAAGAGGCTGGTCTGCAGGACCATCAAGTCTGTGTTGTGACTGCTTAAGCCAGCCCAAGACTTTTCCTGAATGTGTTGGTATCTCTTAAAATTACTGATCTTTTAAGGCCCTAAGAATCAAAGAGAGGAAGGGAATAAGAAGGGAGCTATGTTTATCGGTTACCTAGCGTGTGCAAATGGATTTGTACCAGCTTTCTATATACAGCTTATTTAGTCCTTTTAACAACTCTGAAGTTACTGATACATGTTACCCATATTTTAATTGGAATTCACAGGGTTTTTAAAAACTTGCCCAAAGTTATATAGTAAATGTGCCGTTTTCACCTTACCCTACTGCTCAAGCAATACAGGCTGCCAAAGATCCCTCCTATTGCTGTGAGGCATGTGCCACCCAGAGCAGGTCATTTTGCCTTTAGGCGCAGGCACTTTGGCTGAACCCTTTGAATAGCACTGCTTGATAATCAGAGACATCATCATGGCAATGGTGAATGGGTGTGCATGTGTTAGTGCTGAGAACCTGTTTCAACTCACACTGGGGACATAATCATTGAGAACAAGAGATGGAGAAGAGCCTCATCCTGGGATAGGCAGAAACTGCTGTTGTAGAAAAGACAACTGTGAAGACACCATCAAAATATTATAAACTAGGATTACCTTCCTGGGAGTATCTACAAAATGTAATTGGTGGGCAACTCACCCTGTTGACTGCGGCAGGAGACAAAACCATGCCTACAGTACCTTGAGGAAGTTCTCCCTTGCTTGCATAAAATATCCCTACGATAGGCCAAAAGAAAGGCCGAACATCTTTGATGAGGGAGAATTCAGTCTGAAGGAGAATGACAGTCTTTAAATCCGCACCTCCATATCCCATCCCCAATTTCCCAGCCTTACTTAGGGTATCCACTCCATATCTCCTCTATCCTAGGTACATCAGGGCACCTAGCAAGCCACTGCTGCCAACTTCAATGCTGCCATGCACTACCCCCTGTAGTGGCAAGAATAGAGAACTTGTAACGGCAGAGCTTCAGCACAAGTCTTGACAACATGGACCTTCACAAGGAATGAGAGTTTAAGCTTGTACCTTACCTCATTGAATTTCAGTTGTCTCACCTGAGAAAAGAAGAGGTTTTTAGAACAATTACGTTAGATAACCTAAGTCAGCCAATATACCTGCCTGCTCATGAATGGTATCAACTATTGTACTATTGGAGACTACTATTGCTGATTCTGAAGTTTCCTAAAAGTTTAAGTACTACACTGTCTAAAGGAGATGAAGAGGGGTAATAAGGATGGCAAGGTCTCTCCATGCTCTTCCATTCACTGATAATTTCTGGTCCCAAAGAATCCAGGGCTCCATAACTCACTTGAAGCCCAAAGAAGCAGGCCAAAGAGACAGGCATGGAATGATGCACACTTAGCAACTGCATGGGCCAAGTGTGCAAGTCCTCGCTTCTCTGCTGCAGAGATCCAGGCATCACTTAGCTCCCCAGGATGCCCCCATTTGCTGCCAACTCATGGCTTTGCTGTCAGGTGAAGCCAAGGCACATCCAAAGTGAGAATGCTACTTTACCACCTACTTGGCTTTTATCCAAATGTCTGGGCTTGTCTAGGGCATAAATCCAGGAAACAGCCCTGGACAGCTCTCAGATACGACACGAAAGCCTGTGGTATAGACAGAGTGGAGGAGGTAGGAGAAGGCGAAGCAGTGGCAATGGCTGCTGTCCCCTCAACAGATTAACGTGGGAGAAAGTGCCGGAATGGAATTCAGAAAATGAGTTAATTCAGCAGCCTTTCCATTTACTGGATGACTCAAATTTCTTGAGCCTCAATCTTTTCATCTAAAACATGGAGTGAGTAAGCTTTAATTCCTCCTACTTCTAAAACCCTGTCTTAGGAAAAAAGTGAGATTTTTAAATACAGAAGAATAAGCCAGTTTATAAATAATTATGTAGACCCCAGAGGATTCTCTGTGCTGTATTAGAGTGTTTAATTTAAAAGAGAAATATTGCCTTGGTCCTCAATTTATGATTTTGACCTGACATTAATGGCCAATTAGATAGCCTATGGCAATATATAGTGACGACATATTAGAATGTATCCTGCATTAGGAATCAAAAGACCTACCTCAGAATACTGGATCCTTCCCCTGAGCTGTGTACCCTCTGGCAACTCACCTAACCTCTCCAAGCATGGTATCCCTTTTGCCTACTGCACAGTGTTTTGGTAGTCATAAAGTCAATTGTCAAAGTGAATGCATTTTGTATTCTGTAAAGCCATATACCAACACAAGATTTCATAATCACCGCTACCATTATTTCCACTGTGGCATACTTACCAAAGCACTCTACCATGGTTCTACCAAGTTTGGATTATAAAATACCCTCAATAACTCCCCCATTTGAACTAAGCCCTGACATAGCAGCCAAAGCTGTGTCTATCTCAGCCTTGTCTAGACAAGGCGCAATGATGAGGAGAGAGTAGCGGCCATTATCTAGAACTAGAAGGCTGTTGAGATAGCAGAGAAATCAGCAGAGCTCCAAGTTGATTTGGTCCATCTTTGGAGGTGTTCTGTGGCTCAGGTCTCTCAAAAGGATCTGGTCTTTGTAATATTTAAACAAATAAATCAAGGTAATTTGGTTAATGGGCATTAAAGTACTGTTGCAAAAGTGATGGAGTCCCCACACAGCAAAATTTAAAAATTTGCCCTATATTTTCCCATTGTCGGCCAAGATGCTAAGATGAAATTCAGAAGCTAAAGAAGTCTTCTTCAAGGAATGTTGAAAATCAGTAGCCCTGTAGTAACCATCTTAGGAGGCTGTGTAAGTCATCTTGAGGGTGCTCAGGGACCTTTGCGACAGTACCCAACACAGGCCTATCTTCCCTGGTAACTGGATTCCATTAGCTAATCTTACCCCTTTAACAATGGGGCTGGATGTTGGGCATGCCTAGTCAAACAGTCAAGTAGCTCATAAGTGTGGTTGTGGAGCCAGATAGCTCACCCAAGTACAAGTCATGAACCAAAATCAAGTCTACACATACACTAAATCCAGAAGCCAGGAAGCTGGTATAAGTCGTGTCCCTAAAGCCAGGAGCGAAATTCAACAATTAGCTGAATACAATGCACAAGCAATTTAAGAGCCAAGAAGATAACCCAGGAGTTTAGTTGCTAAAACAAAACTATGTTCAAAATCAGTTGAGGCCAACAGCTGGTTGGAAAGATTGGGTCATCATGGGCAGGGAAGCTCTCCCAGGAAGAGCAGCCAATAGAGTAGGAGGAGTCATTTTGAAGCTGCCATGTGTTTAGCTTTCCCAAGCTTTCATTTAGCCTTTACACTACATTCATTAATGAAGACAATAATAAAGACATCGGCAAGGAATATTGTAACACAACCAGCTCCATTTCTTCTCTTCTTCCACCACCAAAACCTACTACTCCCAGACTGGAAGGAAATACATGGAAATGTTTTCAGAGTGGATGGATATAATTTTACTTTGTCCCTTCTATGTACCTCTCTAAAATGTTCCCTTTTGGATATATATTATTTTTATAGCCAAAAAAATATAGAGTACACTATAAAAACAGAAAACAAGAAACATTTACCTTTCCTTATCTTAGTCAATAAGGTCTGCTGCCACTGCTAGATACCCTGCAGTAGATATTTCTAGACAGTGTTGTGGACAGTACTGATCTGCCCAATTCCAGTGTCACATATCTCTTTTAACAAAAAGATACAGTGCCTTGTTTCCCAATAGTGATGATTCAGGCTACTGTGGAAGGCTAGCAGGACTGTTCTTCTTAAATAAGCAGGACATTTGGATTTCCTCAAATTATACCCAAGAGCAGTCATCTCCTTTGGCTATATGTACTCCTTCTTTTGAGTCACTGGAGTATCTCTGACACTCTAGACTGAGGAGAAAGTGGTGAAAAAAAGAAATAAAGGCATAATATCAGCACACACACAATCCAATGAGGCATCCATGGGATAAATATCTCCACTGAGAGAATGCATCTCTGTCTAACCAACCAAAGCAGAGATTGGGAGAAAGTGGAGAAAAACCTGAAAAGCCATTCTTTTGTTCAGCAGCTTTGATTAACTCTACCCATGAAATCAATTCTAATAGAACACTTGTTTTGAAAACAGGAATGTGTTCCAATGTGAAAACTCAACCTAGCTAAACACAGCAAAGGAATACACAAAACACACAGACACACATGCTCATCTCAACATCACTCAGCTACCTCAGTTTACTGCATATGCTATCAGTCACGCCCATCCACATCTGGCGTTATTATTTACCATCTGATTTCAGATGATCCTCCTTCCAGCTTTTCAGTTATTCAAAATATCTACTCTCTGATGCCCACTGTCATAAGCAAACCTCAGGTCATTTTCAAGACAAAGTGCCCTATTTATTTTTGTATTTGTCTATGTCTCTACTACTTAATTGTATATAAAACTATGCTACAATTTTTATTCATTATTCTGTTTTTTATGTGTCATTGATAAAGCTCTTGATTGTTCTACTCCTAACCCCATTTTTCTGCATAGGCCCTGTGGTTATTCTTGTGTGATTTTGACCAGCACAGGGATTTTTAGGAATATATAATGTGACATACATTAAAGAACTGACCTACACAAAGTTCTGCTCTTGGCATAGTGAAAAATATCAGATATAACCCAGGCAGTGTATCCATGCAATAACTCCTTTCCAGAATTTTAAGGGAAATTTATGTTTTTCTAAATCTGAAACATCAAGAAAAAAATAGTTGAGAGATTGGGAAAATAGGAGAAATTCTCACCTCCTGTGACAATTAAATTTACCAACCAACATGAAGACATTATTGTCTCTGTAACCACAAAGCAAAAACCTATAACAGATATGCTGAAACTAAAAAGCAGTGAATTAAAACACACTACCAGAGAAAAATCACTTAACCACAAAGGAAGGCAGTAAAAAGGGAAGAGAAGAGTTAAACAACTAGCAAACAAGAAACAAAATGGCAATAGTAAGGCCTTACCTATGAATGTAACATTGAATGTAAATGGGCTAAATTCTTTAATTAAAAGACATAGAGTAGCTGAATTAACTTTAAAAAAACAAGACTCAACTATATGCTGCCTTCACCTATAAAGCCATACATAGATTAAAAGTGAAGGAATGGAAAAAGTCATTCCACAAAAGTAGACATCAGAAAAGAGGAGTAGCTATACTTAGTTAAAAAAAAAAAAAAAAGACTTGAAGTCAGAACTATAAAAAGACAAAGAAGGTAATTGTATAGTAATAAAGGAGTCAATTCCACAAGAATATGTAACAACAGTAAATATATACGCATCCAATACCAGAGCACTCAAATATATATAAAAAAAATCAATAGGTCTAAAGAGAGAAATATGCTGGAACACAATAACAGGAGAGAACTTCAACACTGCACTTTTGGCAGTAGACAGATCATCCAGGTAAAAAAAATCAAGAAAGAAACATTGTAGTTAAACTATAATATCAAATTGAACTAACAAACATCTACAGAAAATTACATTCAAATGCTGCAGAATATACATTTTTCTCTTTAGTACCCAGAACATTCTCCACATAGACCATATGTTAGGCCACAAAATGAGTCTCACAAATTCAAAAAGGTAGAAATTATATTAAACATATATTTTATTAAAATGAGATAAAACTAGAAATTAATGAGGTAGAAAATTGAAAACTGCACAAATGCATAGAAATTAAACAATATGCTTCTGAACAACAAATGGGTCAATGAAGAAATTAAGAAGAAAATGTTAAAAAATTTTAAAACAAGTAAAAATGGAAACACAACATACCAGAACCTATGGGATACAGTAAAAGCAGTACTAAGATGGAAGTTTAGAGTAATAAAACATTTACATAAAAAAATAAACACCCCAAATAAACAACCTATTGAGGTACCTGAAGGAACTAGGAAAGCAAGAGCAAACCAAACTCAAAATTAGAATAAGGAAAGAAATAATAAAAAGCAGAGCAGAAATAAATGCAATTGACATGCAAAAAAATAGAACAATAAAACAAAAAGTTAGTTTAGCTAGACTAAGAAAAGAAGGAAAGAGACCCAAATAAAGCGAGACAAAAAAGGAAACATTAAAACTGACACCATAAAAATACAAAGAATCATTAGGGACTATTAGGAGCAATAATACATCAACAAATTAGAAAACCCAGAAGAAATGGACACATTCCTGGACACACGTAATCTACCAAGAGTGAACTATGAAGAAATAGGAAACTTGAAAGTCCAAGAATGAGTAAGAAGATCAAAGCAGTTAGACATTATTGGCTCTAAGGAATCCACGAACTTCAGGTGGAAAAGAAGACCAGGAAATTCTGACACATGAAATAAAAAGGGAGTATCAGCATTTGTAGGAACCGGAAGAAAAATGCACAGGAAAGAAGAGGTTGAGATCTAACCTGTTGGTCTTCTGTGTCATTGGGATGTATGTGCGGCCGATCTACCTGCTAATGGTGAATCACGCTTGCATTAAAATGAATATTAACAAATTTATATGAAGAGTATTGTATGAATCCTATGAGTGGTTTTTAGAGAAATAGATTTTTGAAGAAAAATAAGTCCTTAATTGGCAATTCTGATACTTGATTCTGTGTAACACTATTTACCTTGCTACAAGACTCAAACGTTATGTTATCTGACCACCACTCAGTGATGTTGCTAATGTTTTCTAGTGTTCAAATATTCATTATAGCTTCAATTTTTGGTAAATGCTACTAAAATATTTCTTATTTTTTAAGCTGTTCATTAAATATCCTTAATAGTAAGTAAAGACTATAAAGAATGTTGGAAATACTTTTTAAATAACATGATTTGGAGCATCCCTGAAAATGCCAAAGAATTGCAATTTCTCGTTTCCAAATATTAATATCTTTCTGGGATTTGGAAATGCTAAGTACAGACATGGTTCTTGGCCAAAATACAGCTCAGCTTCTAAGGAGCCTAAATGATATGTTCCCCAGAGACATATTATAGGCTTGAAATCTGGGATCCAAAATCCCTAGAACCACATGCTGTAACCTACAACTGTTCTCATTTCTCTCTTGACAAGTTAGAGATAGAATTCAGAACCAGCTCATTAATATTTTTTTAAACTCAGGCTTGGGGCTTAGACACAATTACAATATGCACATGTGTGCACATACACACATAAACACACACACAAACACAGAAGAGACCAAAATTATAAAAATCTTCTTGGTCTTTTAAAAGAGCAGTCTCCCTTGGCCCAAAAGTCCCTATTCAAATGATGGATAGAGGTTTCCATTTCTCACTCAAACAGTCGGCCAGCTCTTTGTCTACACCTCTTAATTTCAGAGGAAGCAGGAATTCCTCAGGAAGGCCCTTTCAACGTTCACAAAGGCACAGTTGTCATAAATCAAAAATTGGTGGCATTAGTGAAGTCAAGGAATAGTACTGCAAGTAACATTTTCCTCGACATTGCTGAGAGAGTCAAGTCTAGGGTTTAATGAAATAAAATCTCTTTATCATGAACGTGAATAAGCCTGCCAGAGTAGTTCTCTTTCGAAGTGACTTCTGGTCTGCGAGAAGATTTAAGCCCAGTCTCCCAAGTCCAAATGCAGAAGCAGCCTTCATCCCCCACCTGGAGGTATAGGCAAGGGAAGGCTGTTGTCTAAGCCCAGAGCTCCGTGGAAAGCTAACTAAAGCTGGGACATCTTGAAGGCATTGAAAGAAAATGAAGCAAACAAATGAACAGTGAATCCAACAAGAATCAAGCTCACCTATCTCCTGGGCAATATTTTCTCTCCACAGGGAAAGTAAAAAGACATCATTAGTAACAGGCTAAGAAAAGGATGGCATGGTCTGCACTCTGGATTCAAAATTGACTTCTCTCAAACCTGAAGATGAATTAAATTATGAGTGGATGAAAAGATGTTATAGTTATTCATACAGCGCAATTATCTAGAGAGATTTTTCAAAATACTCTGGTAGCATCAATAAGCCCATTGAATTTAATTTGAATTTTAAAACTTTTATTAAAGATGCTAGTGTGTTTGCTTTTGTTTTTGTTTTTAAACCAAGAGATAATTTTGTCCCTGTGTTATTAAGGATTAATGCAGTACAAAGGCAGATGTAGCTTCTATAAAATGAATTTTATTTTTTCTCCCTTTCTTCTAGCTATCTGGAAAACAGCAAACAACTAGGGAGAGAACAAAGAACTTCTCTATGTCTTTGGCTTCCCTTGGTGAAGAAAGGAGTCCCATATTCTCAATGCTCAATCCTTCTAAGGTTTACTGGGCAGGTCCTAACGATTTTACTGGGCTTGTAAAATAAACATTTCTGAAGTTGAAATAGTTCACCTTGAGACAACTTGTTACAAGTTTTTAATCCCCTCTTTTAGGTATGATCCTGACCTATGAACCTGACACAATGAGTTCCAGGTGTTGAACTTTATGTGCGGGAAGGAGGTCCTATCTGCCTTTAATTTTTGATAAAGACTCCCTGCCTTAATTAATGATTCTCATTGACTTTTACAGATGATTTTTCTCTGGGCTCTATTTCAACACTAATTTATACTTAACTTCTTTATCCTTATATATACTCACAGAAGAGATAGATAGATATAGATAGACAGACAGACACACACAGATAGTAATAGAGATATTTAATACAGATAATTTCATGCTTTATAATTTTTATGTAAAACATTCCGCAAGTCTAAACAATATTTCTATAATACTTCTAAACTAATAGAGCCATTACAAAGATTTATGATAGAAAAAAAGTAATGGGCTCCAATAATTCAGAATTGACCCCAAACTCTATTGCCTGCCACAGAACATAACCATGTTTAAAACAAACAAAAAATAACACCAAAAATGACTGACTCACATGAAAACCTATGGATAAAAGCATGACTACGTGAGATACAGAGTAGCATGGATGAAAAAGAGCCTGCGTTACAGTCTGAATGCTCCATAAGTACCCGTATGAATTTAGGAAGTAAATCAATCCCTCTGGTGCCAGTGTTTCATCTGTCAAAGGTAGACTGCAGTGAGAGTATCCTGAAGTTTCTTTGTAACCCTGATATTTTATAACCGCATTTATTTCTTAACAAGTTAGTATGTCTTAATTAGGAGGCTTTCCAACAAATGCACCTTAAAATTGCTGTTGACCAGGTGACCATCATTATATAGTTGTAATTGATTAAAAATTTGGCTAAATAACAACTTGGTGTGTAGTAGCTTGGTTGTTATTCTTGAGAATAAGAAAAGACAGCTGTACACTTTCAACGTTTTAGTTACAAATTATTTGAAGGCCATTGGAAGAAGGAATAGCAGAGTTGGTTCTAACTTCTCTTGGTAATTTCTGGTAAGATCAAGAGAGCACCAGAAACAAAGCATATAAAATGCGCTTAGAAAAAAATCCTGGAGACACTAGTGGTACATGCATAAGAAATGTTGTGACACAAAAAAGTTGATGACGGCCAGCCACATTCTGGAGGATAAGGCAATCACTGACAGCATGTTACAAAGTAATTCAAAAGAGCCTGCCTCTAAATGAGAAGAAATCTTAGAAATTCATAAACCAATTTATTTTCTATTTTTCTTTTTTGAGATTATATGAGTGATAAATGATATAATACATGTATTAGTCTAAAAGAGCTCCTGCATTAAACATAATATGATATTATAGTATAGTATAACAAACCTATTGGGCTTGATAGGCATCATGTAATATTTATAAGTAATGAGAAAGCATTGTCGTAGTTGCATCAACAACTTTTTTTCCTCTGCATATGTAAATTAAAAGTGCATCTTAAATCTGTGACATCTCAGAACAGGTAAAATATAGCATGCAACTGTTTACAATAGCAAAAACCTGGAACCAACCCAAATGCCCATCGATGATAGACTGGACAGGGAAAATGTGGCACATATACACCATGGAATATTATGCAGCCATAACAAATGATGAACTGTGTCCTTTGTAGGGACATGGATGAACCTGGAAACCATCATTCTCAGCAAACTGACACAAGAGCAGAAAATCAAACACCGCATGTTCTCACTCATAGGTGGGTGTTGAACAATGAGAACACATGGACACAGGGAGGGGAGCACTACACACTGGGGTCTGTTTGGGGAAATAGGGGAGGGACAGCAGGGGATGGAGATTTGGGGAGAGAGAGCATGGGGAGAAATGCCAGATATAGGTGAAGGGGAGGAAGGCAGCAAATCACACTGCCATGTGTGTACCTATGCAACTATCTTGCTTGTTCTTCAAATGTACCCCAAACCTAAAACGCAATAAAAAAATAAAATAAAATAAAATGTAGCATGCAAAAGCCAGATTTTAGAGGATCCTTATAGCAACTTTTGTTTTTTGCCCAGCATCAACCTTGAAGAAGTCATCAACTCTCTTTGGAATTCCTTCTAAGATCTCATACAAAAGTATTAGGGGCCAATATCGATTGTACTAAGGACTTCCTAAGAAATACGGAGAAGGAATATCACATCATTAGTTGTATATTCTCTTCCCAGGCAAAAATAAAATCCCCATTGGGCCAATTATTCTCTCCTTTCTCAGGCCTCCTCTTCTTCCACTGAATTTGACTCATTTTCCTTCTTCTACCCATGTTTCAAAAATCCTTTCTTTCATCTGGGTGTTGGGACCTGTGTATCATTAGGACTTACATGTACCCCTAGCATCTGCTTACCAATGCTTCTTTTTGACATCTTCAATCTTTCCCTAGGAAGGAATTTTTATACTACTGCTAAAAAGATAAAAATTTCTTCATGTTACCTGTGATTTATTTTCCCTCCCAACTGGCAATATTTGCCGCAGAAAAAGAAAAAGATGAAAACCTCCGTCAGCAATTTAAGGCATAGATCTGTACCTGGAAACTTATAATTCTCTACTCATGGACCTTACCACAATTTCCCAAATCATAAAATTGTGAACTGCTGCAAGAGAAAATGCACCTAGACCAAAGGAAAGAATGACACATCTGATGTCTACTGTAATAAAAATAATATTTAACAATAAAACACCCAACTGTGTAATTTATGAAATGGAGGCCCCGCTAGAAATTTTTAACTCTAGAGCAAAGGACTTGACTGTACATTTTGCTTCAGGGTTCGGATTTAGTTCACAAAAATTGAATATGGCTGCTAAACCTTTGAAAGGTTTTTGTTTGTCTATTTATTTTTTCTCTTGCATTAAGCCTGTGGGACTGGACAGAGAAGCTGAAAGCAGGTTGTTTGCTTGGCCAGCATCCATATTCCCTACCTGCAGGAACAGTACCTTGATTTTCTTTTGTGATTTCACCTTTTCCCTCACATTCTGCGAATGTTGTTTTGAATGAAATTGAGAAAGGTAAATTCTGACAGTCCTGAGTCAATTTACATAGCCAGCCCCTTGGGCATAGGGATTATCAGAGATTAGCACGTAGCCCAGTCAGAACCAATGAGACCTTCACTCCACCTGTGGAAAAAAAAGAAACCCTCTCTTTTCCTCTGGACTTAGCAGAATTAGGGTGTAAAACCTCACCTCTGAAGTTGCTTTAGCCACGTCAATACTATGAGGGGGAGCCAGGCTGTGGATAAAGGCCACCGCTAGAGAAAGCTGAGCTGACAGATGTCTGTTGTCCACATTGTTTGCACCCTGATTGAAGCCACTCCTAAAGCCAGTCTCGCCCAGACTTTTCAGTTACATAATCCAAGAAGTTTATTTTTTGCTTAAATCACTTGTTTCTTTTGCTTGCAACATAAAGAGTCCCAAACAACAGAAAGTAGGTTTATAGCATCTAAAATAAGAATTCATTTCATATCTGTTTTCTCACCCATTTTTAAAGCATTTACAGAGTACCTATTATGTGCCAGGCATTGGAAATGGAATAATGAATACTATCCAGACCCTGACCCTCCAAGAGGACAAGCTAGGGAATAAATATATGATACAATATAATATGGATGATATGGAAGGCACTATCACAAGACACAGGATGAAGAGACCAAAGCAGCCTATGAGTGCCAACAGAAAATGTGAGCAGGTGAGGAAGGGACATTCTAAGAGAACAAAATAGCTTGTGCAAAGCTCGACAGGCATGAACTGGCATGGCTCCTCCGGGAAACCACTGAGAGTCTGTTGTGTTTTTCACATGGGTTACTGAGCTAATGGCAGAGAGATGTGACTGGAAAGGTAGAATCCTTTACCAATTTTAAAAGGCTTTGTATATCTGGTCATCAGTGACTCACACATAAAGGGATGTCACTGTCAGAGCTGAACCATAAAAAGATGCAGACAACATCTCCAAGTGGAAACATGAGTGTGTTCTCCTTGTCTAATCACCTGAAGCTGCCTGACTCCTTGAGATCCTGACTCAAGCCAGAGTGGCTCTGCTAACTAGGCCTCACTCTCCTCCCCCACTCTGCTACAAAGAAGAATTGTAGGGCTGATGCTGACAGCCTCCTGTGCTATTGTGCATTTCAGATATTCATCTGTGCTCTGGAAAATGGCTTGAAATTCTCCGTGGAGAGTGCAGACAGCAAGGTCAACAATTATGCAAAATGAATAATGGGCTTGGAGCAATCAGGCCACACATCTGTTGCAATGAATTCTCTGAAACCCGCCTGCCAGGTGTCTATGTCCCTGCCCAGTGGCCATGGCCAAGCATCCAAAGCCAAGCCCTTAGTTAACTAGTATTCCTAGACAGCCATGGGAGATTCTGAATGAAAGCAGAGAAATCAGAAAAGCTACAGCTCTGTGTATGGAAAAAAAAGAAGTCTTCTTGAGGCTCCACTGAAGGCTTCAGTGAATAATCTATTCTCAGAGGTAAGAGGTTAAACAAGGAACCAAGAATTAAAAACTCCAACCTGGGGCTAGCCACACTTCAGTGCATAGCCATGAAAATGCCTGAAGTGACCTTCTGTTCTGGGAGAACATCATATAGCCCCCACTTTTTCTGGAGTGGGAATATCAGCCCAGCAGGGAAACATTGCTGAGAATCTACTATGTAAAAGGTGCTAGAGAATGCAGAGATGAATCACACCTCAGGGTTCAGGAAAGAATATGCAATCAGCCAATGTCTGACAAATGCAGGTCGACGAAGCCAAGTGCTTTGATAAAAGAGGAAAAGAGTTTCCACATATGCAAAGCATGGCATCTGTTCAGATACATGGCTATTCCACAGGTAGGTGGCATCCTCACTGATGAGGCAACTGAGGACCAGCAAAGTAAGTGATCCAAGGTAGGGAGAAGAGAGGTTGGAAATAAGGCCAGCCCAATTCCAACATGGCACCTTTCCCACTTTGCCAAGGAGGGCAGAAAGCAAAATAACTCTTTCATAGGTAGACCTCAGCTTTTGAACTAGGATTTCTAGAGTTTTACCAAAGCCAGAGTACAAGAAAAGGCACATCCTTCTATAATGTCACTATCTTAATCAGCTTATGCTGCCATAACAAAATGCCATAAACAAAGTGGCTTAAACAGCAGCATGTTTCACAGTTCTGAAGACTGGGGAGACCAAGATCAAGGTACTGGCTGACTGAGTTATTGGTGAGGGCTCTCCTCCTGGGTTGCAGGCAGCCACCTTCTCACTCTTCTTTACCTGGCCTTTCTTTAGCGCATGCACTCAGGGAGTGGGAGAGCGGGCTCTCTTTCTTCCTATTCTTTAGAAGGCCACCAATTTTATTGGATTAGGACTCTACCTTTTACAACCTTGTTTAACCTTAATTACTTACAAAAAGCTTCATCTCCAAATACAGTTACTTTGGGGATTAAGACTTTAAAATATGAATATGGTGGGGCAGAGGAACACAATTCAATCCACAGAAGTCACTTTTACTTGAAAAATTGGGAGGTGGGGAAGTTGTTTTTTAAAACAAAAGAAACTCAGCTCTCTATTGCTTATAATATAAATTGCTAAAATGTTTTAAGAGGAAAAAGTAGGACTTCTGGTTATACCATGAGAGTTTTGAGGTCTTGCCTTTAAGGATGCTGTGAGGACAGTTTTTGAGAGGTCTCAATAGAGGGGAATAGAGGGAGAAACACTTGGAAAGGTAGAATAGAGCAAGTAGGTGGTGGGGCTTGGATCCCAGACAGCATGAATCCTTGAATGCTGACAAGGCTGACCATTGCCTGTTAGTCACTCCAGTCTCATTCTCCACCTTCTCCCCTGTTCTGGGCCCAGGACTCTTGCAGGTGTCATGCTTTTTAACTTCCCACTGGGTTCCCAGCAGGAGAGAAGAGGGCAGAGGACAATGAAGTCAGAGAATTGACCCCATCCCTCATTGCTGGGTCCCTGCAGATCATCTCCTCTACTGAAGGCTGTTTCTACACAGCTACTCTCTCTGGGTTATAGTCTTCCAGTCATTATTTCTTCCTTTTGTCCCTTCAATCCCAGAAATAGTAATGGCTTCACAGTGCTCCTATACCTAGGGTACTGCATCACTTCCTAGCAGTTTTCAAAAATCCTATCCACACTTTTGCAAACAGTCTATCTGGAGATCGCTTCATAGGAGTATGACCCATGCAGTCTCACAAAGTCCCAAACTTAGAAGTGCCTACAATTGCTTTAATACTCAAGATTATTAATAATTTTTGAACATAGCCCCCCATTTTTATTTTTTGAGATAGGGCTTCACTCTGTTGCCCAGGCTGGAATAGAGTGGCACCACTGCAGCTCACTGCAGCCTTGACCTTCCCAGGCTCAGGTGATCCTCCCACCTCAGCCTCCCAAGTAGCCAGGACTCCAGGTTTTCACCACCACACCCAGCTAATTTTTGCAGAAATAGAGTCTTGCCAATCCTGCCTAGACTGGTCTCAAACTTCTAGGCTCAAGCGATCAGCCTACATTGGCCTCCCAAAGTGCTAGGATTATAGGTGTGAGCCACCATGCCCAGGCTGGCCCCCCATTATTATTTTGCATTGGGCCCCACAAACTATATAGCTGATCCTGGATGCTTTATTAAACCCTCTTCAAGCACTGCATTCAAGTATGCCATCTGTTTCATGCCAGGACCCTGGCCCCTAACTCTCCTACACTGACAGAACTGATTTCCTCAGGAGGAGGCAACACTTTTCCCCCAAAAGAAAAGAGACCTTGGGAAAAGACCGGTGTTCTAACTGGGTTAGTTTGCTCCCTCAGCTAGAATTGAAATCAAGACCATGGGGCTGGGCACAGTGACTCATGCCTGTAATTCCAGCACTTTGGGAGGCTAAGGTAAGTGGATCACTTGAGCCCAAGACTTTGGGACCAGCCTGGGCAACATGGCGAAACCCTATATCTTAAAAAAAATTTACTACCGGACTTCAAACTATACTACAAGGCTACAGTAATCAAAACAGCATGGTACTGGTACCAAAACAGAGATATAGACCAATGGAACACAACAGAGGCTTTGGAGGCAACACAACATATCTACAACCATCTGATCTTTGACAAATCTGACAAAAACAAGCAATGGGGAAAGGATTCCCTGTTTAGTAAATGGTATTGGGAAATCTGGCTAGCCATGTGCAGAAAGCAGAAACTGGACCCCTTCCTGACACCTTACACTAAAAGTAACCCCAGATGGATTAAAGACTTAAACATAAGACCTAACACCATAAAAACCCTAGAAGAAAATCTAGGCAAAACCATTCAGGACATAGGCGTAGGCAAGGACTTCATGACCAAAACACCAAAAGCATTGATAACAAAAGCCAAAATAGACAAATGGGGCCTAATCAAACTCCACAGCTTCTGCACAGCAAAAGAAACAGTCATTAGAGTGAATCAGCAACCAACAGAATGGGAAAAAATTTTTGCAGTCTACCCATCTGACAAAGGGCTGGTATCCAGAATTTACAAAGAACTAAAACAGATATACAAGAAAAAAAACAAACAAGCCCATTCAAAAGTGGGCGAAGGATATGAACAGACACTTTACAAAAGAAGACATTCATGAGGCCAACAAACATATGAAAAAATGCTTATCATCATTGGTCATTAGAGAAATGCAAATCAAAACTACATTGAGATACCATCTCACATCAGTTAGAATGGCGATCATTAAAAAATCTGGA
>NW_022436964.1:23391503-23529382 GCF_009761245.1 Sapajus apella | reverse complement strand
GTGTCCTTTGTAGGGACATGGATGAACCTGGAAACCATCATTCTCAGCAAACTGACACAAGAGCAGAAGATCAAACACCACATGTTCTCACTCATAGGCAGGTGTTGAACAATGAGAACACATGGACACAGGGAGGGGAGCACTACACACTGGGGTCTGTTTGGGGAAATAGGGGAGGGACAGTGGGAGGTGGGGAGTTGGGGAGAGAGAGCATGTGGAGAAATGCCAGATATAGGTGAAGGGGAGGAATGCAGCAAATCACACTGCCACGTGTGTACCTATGCAACAATCTTGCATGTTCTTCACATGTACCCCAAAACCTAAAATGCAATAAAAAAAATGAGCTGTGTGTGGTGGCACTTGCCTATGGTCCCAGCTACTCCAGAGGCTGAGGTGGGAGGATCATTTGAAGCTGGGAGATTGAGGCTGCAGTGAGCCCTGATCATGCCACTGCACGCCAGTCGAGGTGCAGAGCAAGATGCTGTCTCAAAAAATAAAAGTAAAATAAAAGACCATAGAAGGCAGCAAGCTGAAGCTAAGGCCTTTGGGTTCACGACTGCAGAGATGATAAAGGTTCAGGTCCTGGCACCACAGCATTTTAGCTCGTAATCCTCTGAACTCACTTACCCTCTCTGAAACCTCAGCTTTGCCATCTTGATAATACCCGGACTAACTCGAAGAACAGTTGTCCACAAAAAAGCTGTAGATGTATTAATCTCTGGTACCTGACAGAATGTGCAATAAATATTTGTTAAATACATAGCTTGATTTGCAGAAAAATATCTTACATTTAGACTTAAACTGTGAACTAGGAGGACGGAGTACAGGAAAAAAAAAAAAACAATAATCCAATTATCCATTCTTTTTTCCCAGTGATTCTTGGAAATCAAGGATGCTCTCTGCTAGAGAGTCAGATGGAAACTGAAGGTTAACAGCACTATGATAGGCTCTCCAGATTCCAAAGCCCATGGCTCTGAGCAAGCCATCCCAGGGACAGTAGGATCATTTGTAAGAAAACACAGCAGGATAATGACTCCAAAGAGTAAGACGCTCCTTTCCTATTTCCCACTTGATGAGAACTGAGTAGCACCATGACCACATTGCTCCGCTGCATCTGGATCATAAGTAAGGACATATTAATTAATTGTGGACCAGTTCTCCACTGATCCTGCCCACCCTTCCTTCATGGCATAAGAGCACTTTGGCCTCTATTAGTCACTAGGTCATGCTTTCTCAGCACTTAATGATAGCCTACTATTGGGTACCTACTATGTGATAGCACTGTGTTAGGGACTTTCATTGTATTGCCTAGACTGAGGGTCTGCACAACTTTTCTTAAAGAGCTAATAGTAAATATTTTAGGCTTCGAAAGCCAGATGGTCCCTACAATCAAACTCATATTTATTAACAAATATTTATTGCATATCTTGACAACCCTGGCACTGTAGTCCAAAAGCACCCACAGTCAACACCTAAGTGAACAGGCATCTCTATGTTCTTAAAAAAAGCCTTGTACACAAAAATAGATGGCTACTGTAATTTGTCAACCCCGAGTCTAGAGCAGTGGGCTCTCCAGCTTGAGACTATGTCAGAATCCCCTGCAGGGCTTGTTGAAGCACAAACTGCTGGATCAGACCCTCAGAGTTTCTGATTCAGGAGGTCTGGGGTCAGGCAGAGAATTTGCATATATAACAACTTCTCAAGTGATGCTGCTGCTGCTGCTGCTGCTCCCACACTTTGAGAACCACTGGCCTGAAAAGTATAGAACTTACTGTTTTGTTTTTTTTTTAAGTTCCAGAATACATGTGCAGGACATGCAGTTTTATTACAAAAGTAAATATGTGCCATGGTGGTTTGCTGTACCTAACAACCCATCACCTAGGTATTAAGCCCAGCATGAACTATTTTTCCTAATGCTCTCCTTCCTCCCCCACATCCTCCAACAGGCCTGTGTGTGGTATTCCCCTCACTGTGCCCATATGTTCTTATTGTTCAACTCCCACTTATGAGTGAGAACACACAGTGTTTGGTTTTCCGTTCCTGCATTAGTGTGGTAAAGATAACGGCTTCCAGCTCCATCCATGTCCCTGCAAAGGACATGATTTTGTTTCTTTTTATGGCTGCATAGTATTCCATGGTGTATATGCACCACATTTTCTTTAACCAGTCTATCATTAATAGGTATTTGGGCTGATTCCATGTCTTTGCTGTTGTGAATAGTGCTGCAATAAACATACATGTGCACATATTTTTATAATAGAATGATTTATATTCCTTTAGGTATATACCCAGTAATGGGATTGCTGGGTCAAATGGTATTTCTGGTTCTAGATCTTTGAGGAATCACCACACTATCTTCCACAGTGGTTGAACTAATTTACATTCCCAACAATAGTGTGAAAGCATTCCTATTTCTCCATAGCCTCACCAGCATCTATTGTTTCTTGACATTTTCAAAATTGTCATTCTGACTGGTATGAGACTGTTTCTCACTGTGGTCTTGATTTGCAGTTATCTAATGATAAGTGATGTTGAGCTTTTTTCCATGTTTGTTGTCTGCATAAATGTCTTCTTTTGAGAAGTGTCTGTACATGTCCTTTGCCCACTTTCTGATGGGGTTGTTTACTTTTCTCTCATAAATTTAAGTTTCTTGTAGACTGTGGATATTAGACATTTGTCAGATGGATAGACTGCAAAAATTTTCTCCAATTCTGTAGGCTGTCTGTTCACTCTGATAATAGTTTCTTTTGCTGTGGAGAAGCTCTTTAGTTTAATTAGATCCCATTTGTCAATTTTTGCTTGTGTTGCAATTGCTTTTGCTGTTTCTGGAATGAAATGTTTGCCCATGACTATGTCCTGAATGGTACCGCCTCGATTTTCTTTTTCAGGATTTTTATTGATTTGGGTTTTACATTTAAGGCTTTAATCCATCTTAATTTTTGTGTAAGGTGTAAGAAAGTGGTCCAGTTTCAATTTTCTGCATATAGCTAGCCAGTTTTCCCAGCACTATTTATTAAATACAGAATCCTTGCCAGGTACGGTGGCTCATGCCTGGAATCCCAGCACTTTGGGAGGCCAAGGCAGGCAGATTACTCGAGGTCAGAAGTCCAAGAATAGCCAGGCCAACATGGTGAAAAACTGTGTCTCTACTAAAAATATGAAAATTAGCCAGACGTGGTGGTGCACATTACATCCGTAATCCCAGCTACTCAGGAGACAGAAGAATGGTTTGAACCCAGGAGGCGGAGGTTACAGCGAGGTGAGATTGCACCACCGTACTCCAGTCTGGGCAACAGAGCAAGACTTCTACAAAAAAACAATAATAATAGGGAATCCTTTCCCCATTGATTGTTTTTGTCAAGTTTGTTGAAGATCAGGTGTTTGTAGATGTATGCCCTTATTTCTGAGATCTCTGTTCTGTTTCACTGGTGTATGTGTCTGCTTTGGCATGAGCATCATGCTGTTTTGGTTACTGTAGCCTTGTAGTACAGCTTGCAGTCGAGTACCGAGAAGCCTTTAGCATTTTGTTGTTGTTGTTGTTGTTGTTGTTGTTGCTTAGGATTGTCTTGGCTATACAGGCTATTTTTGGTTCTATATGTATTTTAGAGTAGTTTTTTCTAATTGTGTGAAGAATGTCAATGGTAATTTAATGTGAAGAGCAGTCGATCTATAAACTACTTTGGGCAGTATGACCATTTTCATAATAGTGATTCTTCCTATCCATGAGCATGAAATATTTTTCCATTTGTTTGTGTTCTCTCTTATTCTTGAGGAGGTCCTTCACTTCCCTTGTTAGCTGTATTCCTAGGTATTTTATTCTCTTTGTAGCAATTGTGAATGGGAGTTCATTATTTGGCTCTCTGCTTGTCTATTGTTGGTGTATAGGAATGCTTGTCATTTTTGCACATCGATTTTGTATCCTGAGACTTTGCTGAAGTTGCTTATCAGCTTAAGGAGCTTTGGGGCTGAGATGATGGGGATTTCTAGATATACGATCATGTCATCTGCAAACAGAGACAGTCTGACCTCCTCTCTTCCTATTTGAATACACTTTCTTTCTCTTGCCTGATTGCCCTGGCCAGAATCTCCACTACTATGTTTAATAGGAGTGGTGAGAAAGGGTACCCTTGTCTTGTGCTGGTTTTTAAGGCAAGTGCTTCCAGCTTTTGCCCATTCAATATGATACTGCCTGTGGCTTTGACATAAATGGCTCTGATTATTTTGAGATACGTTCCATCAATCCTAGTTTATCGACAGGTTTTAACATGAAGGGATGCTGAATTTTATTGAAGGCCTTTTCTGCACTATTATCATGTGGTTTTTGTGTTTAGTTCTGTTTATGCGATGAATTATGTTTATTGATTTGTATATGTTGAACCAGCCTTGCTTCCCAGGGATGAAGCCAACTTGATCATGGTGGATAAGGTTTTTGATGTACTTCTGGATTTCGTTTGCCAGCATTTCATTGAGGATTTTCACATGGATGTTTATCAGGAATACTGGCCTAAAGTTTTCTTTTTTTTGGTGTAGCTCTTCCAGGTTTTGGTATCAAGATGATGCTGGCCTCATTAAATGAGTTAGGGAGAAGTCCTTTCTTTTCAATTGTTTGGAATCGTTTCAGAAAAATGGTACCAGCTTCTCTTGGTACCTCTGGTAAAATTCAGCTGTAAATCTGGCTCATCCTAGGGCTTTTAAGAACACAGCTCTAAAGCAGAGTAGCCTATCTGAATCCTGCCTCTTCCACCTGTTAACTAGTCACCTTGGGTGGTTTGTGTTTCTTTATATTTCTGGGCCTCATCTGTAGAATTAGGGCATGAATAGCACCAATTTCACAGGATGTTCTGAGTTAAACAAGTGAACACATGTGAAGTCCTTAGAACAGGGCCTGGCACATGATCAGTCCTCAAAAACTATTAGCTTTTGCTAAATGTTGGCTGATATCACCTTGTTTTATTCTCCCAACAACCCTAGGTACATTTGCTGGCCAGTTTACAGATGAGGAAGCAGGGCATAAGGGGTTAAATGCACTGTCCACAGCACAGAGCTGGTAAAGGGCATACCCAGAGCCCTCTGCACTGTTCTCCCTCCCTAGCACCTGGGTCAAACAGACCTCATTGCCTCCATGAGACCCACAAGAATAGAAGCCCACCTGGGAAATGGGCCTTACAAGTTAGGCTCCACCACTGTGTCCCCATGATCTGCGCCTGGAACTCAAGTGCAGTTATGCTCTTCAGACTCTGGCACTGTCTCCCGTGCTTCCTCAGGCCATACTGGGATCAAAGAACAAAGGAGCCCTCCATCCATCCTTTGCACCCTGTTTTCTGTCAGAAGCCCCCTGGCCTGCATGGAAACACCCTGGGCTAGAATAGATCTTATGACAACATTTACTGGCAATGAATTTGATGTTTTACATACATTATCTCGTTTCATCCTCAATATAATTTTATATGGCAAGTACTCTTATTATAATCATTTAACAAATAAGAAAACTGAGGCAAAATGGAAGTTGGCCTAAGCCACGCAGCTAGTGAGCTGGCATGCCAATGTAGAAACACAGATCAGAATGCTTCCAACGTTTTTGTTCTTTACTTATGTGATCTTGTCTCCTTAAATAGCTGAGAAGTAAAAAGACTAAGGAAAGAGAGCATTAGTTATTGTTTAGAGCAAGGAACTAGAAATGTCCAAAATGAAGCTTTCTCTCTTGGGCAATTTTGGTTAATTTATCTGAAAAAATATGAAGAAGCTTAAGTGAATCCATACCATTCAGGTAAAGATGTGTTTGTAAACGTACTCTTGCCAATTTGAAACAGGAAAAAAAAAAAAAAAACTGTTTGACTTTTGCTCCCATGTGGGTGGCTTTTATGAGAAGTAGTGGGAGACTTTTATGAGAAGAAAAGTAGAGCTGCAGTGGCTTTGGCCCCTTATCCTTAAGAATGAAAAGGAAGAGTAATCAAATGTACGCTGAAAATGTAACAGCAAATAAGCTCCGAGGTGACATTTGGGCTGTGTGGTTTTCTTCTGGCTTTGTGACAATAAGTGCCTGTTCAGCTGGCTTTTCCCAAAGCCAGAGAAAGGTCTCTTAGCTAAAATGTCACAATGGTATTTTCCATTTTCAGTGTGTGTTCCAAAGGTAGACTGACACTCTGTCCTGCCCTCACACACCGCTTTGAAAATAACAGTACAGTACAAAGAAAGGTAGGAGGGAAGGGGCTACTTCTGAGCTGGCTGGAGCTCTCTGACGTTCATTCTGCAGAGGGTGCAAGCTTTGGGTGGAGAAGAGGTAGAAGAGATGAGAGGAGGTTCTGACATAATCTCCAAATGTACACTCCTAAGAAGTTGCAACAAAAACGTTTGACCTATTTTGCACAATTATGTGATGTTCTGGCAAGTGGTTGTTGGACTTACATTTAGAGATCAGAACATTTTTATTGGCCAATTTTGTGCTTATTACTAAAGGTCTTTGGTCCAAAGAATAGCTGTCATTTGGCGACCTGAAGGTTTGAGCTCTGCCTCAAAGGAAGGCATGGCCCTCCTTCTTTCTAAAACTCACTGCCCCATTTTGACTTTCAAGGCCACACGTAATCTGTCCCCTGCCTACAACTCCAGCCTCATTTCTCACCACTCATTCTTTATTCTCTTGGTATTCTGCTGCTAGTTTTGTGTTTCATTATTACCAACAGAGGGTCTACACCCATGTGGTCCCTTCTTCCTAGGATATCCCCTAAACACCCTACACCTTCTTTTTTTATAACTTCATCTCATTAACTCCTACTTTTCCATGACCCTTGTGAATCTAGGCCATGTTGTGCAATCGCAGAAGTATATCTGTGGTCAGAAGAGCATAGTCCAGATCCAAAATATATTTTCAAAATTACTCAATCTTTTCACCGACACATAAAAGCCTGATTCTACTGTCTTCTTTCAATAGAATTATTACAAGGGCCAGATTCCATTTATTCCATACTTCCTGCTGTCACTGGAACAATCTTTCTAAACCGTAAGTTTCTTCTGTCCATCTCCATTTTTAGTCTTTTCACTCAACTACTCTAAACAAATTAAAACCCCAAAACATGCTATCCCATTTTGCATTGGTCATTTTCTTGATCTGGATTTCCTATCTTCCTCTTTTAGCCTGTCCAAACCCTAAAAATCTTTCATAACTCAGTTCAAATGCCCTCTCCTTGAATAAGCATTTCAACGTCACACCCTGTCACTTTTTCCTCTGTTGTTTCTGCTGTCCTCTCTTACAGGGCTTGCAGTGTAATTTACATTACTGTTACTTGTTTAAATGTCTCTTTCTTCCACTAGAGGGAGAATTCCTTAAAGTCAAGGGTTTCTTCTTATTCTTTTTTGGGTCTATAGCAAAGTGATTTGTATAGTAAGTATTCATTATATACTTACTGAATTTAAGTTCATATATCATTTTAGTATTTATACTGCATTTTCACATCATTTACTTATTAGTCATCCCAATATATCTATGAGACCTATAATATAATCCCAATTTTAAGAGGGGAAAAGTGAGGCTCACAAAGTTAAGTGATGAGTCTAAAGCAGCACAACTTGTAGGTGGCCGATCTAGACTTGAAGCCAGGTCTCCAATTCCCCTTGTAGTTCTGAAGTTCTATAATTCTGTAATTCTGTTCCAAATTTTATGCCAGAAAGGAGAGGAAAATGATTATCTCATTATAATATTGCAGAGGAAAAAAGGCTGGCAAATGCTCTTCCATTATATGCAAGGTTGTATTATGCCCCACTGGAAATGAACATTATAAACATTAGCTTCCACAATGTAACATAACGGCAGCTTTTTTTATTAGCATTGTTTAAACATTTGGGTAGTAAGCAGGAACACCTCATCAAACATATGTTCTCAGTCAAACATATATCCTCTATGCAAATTTTATGGAGTTATCTTTATTAGGTGTTATTTATTCAAAAGGCAGAAGGTGCCAACATGCAGAAAATAACGAACAAGACTGGACTGTGGAAAAATAGCTTAATTATGTAGGTCAAGAGTCCTTAACCAGACAATCACAAAGACTTACCAGCATTCCAAAAAAATCACTTTACAGAAAGTGTTGGGGGGAGGGGGAACTGGCACGGGATATGCATATATTATCTCCTGGCATATTAAAATCAGACTTGACTAACGTAAAACTATCTATACAAAGTCCCCAGAAGAACAGAAATATTTTCCTATAGGTTGAGAGTGCCAAAACTGGCACAATGAAGGACATGTTCAAGGACGAAGAATATGGTTTTGCTAATCTGAGGTCTTCATTTGAATCTCTCCCATGTCTATCACTTCCAATCTGGGTGATCCAGGATAAATTACTTCATTCTGAGCCTCCATTTGTGAAATGGGAATAATAATAATAATGAACTTACCCAATTGTTTGTTATTAAGAGTAACTGACAAAAATCTATGTGACAGGAAAACTTGGAACATACTCAATTCGTGAATATTATCCTCACACTTCCTGTACTGGCATATACTTCTCTTATTATTTTTATTTTTATTATTTGTTTTGAGATGGAATCTCACTCTGTTGTCCGGGCTGGAGTGCAATGGCACAATCTTGGCTCACTGCAACCTCCGCCTCCTGAGTCCAAGCAATTTTCCTGCCTCACCTTTCACAGTAGCTGTAACTACAAGCCTGTGCCAACACATCCAGCTAATTTTTGTATTTTTAGTAGAGCCGGAGTTTTACCATGTTGGCTAGCCTGGTTTTGAACTCCTGACCTCATGATCTGTCCATCTCAGCATCCCAAAGGGCTGTGATTACAAGTGTGAGACACAGCGCCTGGCCTACTTCTCTTCTAAACATGAATTTTTTGGAGAAGATATGACTTGTAGAAAATTTAGGAGATGTATTCATCCTCCATTTCTATTCCAAATTTTATAATTCCCTTCCTGAAACACCTGTTGAATTTCATTTTCTGGTACCTTAAGAACAAACATCCTAACATTTCTAGGCACTTCTGTTAGATTAGGAACAATCATATTCAAGGTAATCAGAAAGAAGGAGAGGGAAAAGGTAAATTCCAAAGGACACAGAGGAAATCTACGCATCAACAGACAGCCTTTCCCTCTTTCCTTCTTTGCAATTCTTTCAGCTCAGCCTAACTTGGATCTAACTTGAGCAGTATGTCTCACATGGAGGTGATGTTGTTCCACAGTGGTTATTTGGCAATGACTGGAGATATTTTTGGTTGTCCCACTGGTGGGTGTAAGTGACATCTAGTGGATGGAGATCAGGGATGCTTCTGGACATCCTACAGTGGACAGGAAAGCGCACCCCCCCACCCCCACCATCAAAAAAAAAATCTGATCCCAATGTCAATAGTGTCAAGGTTGAGAGACCTAAACTGAACAAACTATGATCAAACTAGATACGCATAAAAGTAAAAGGCCCTAATCCAATTCAAGGATTCTTTAGTGAGTTTTGCTCCTGATGTAAATAAAGCCCCTTACTAGCTCCTGGAGACAGTGATCCAAGAGGTTCAGAAGCAGGAGAGAAATTTGGCCTTTAGGTCTCAATACTATGTAGAAGACTCTTTCCCCACTAAGACTGATCTCCCTGGAATTAGGTTCACAGGAATTCTGTTGCAGCAAGATACAGTAGCAGTCTGTGTCAGACATAGCTTGTAAAAGTGCAGGTTTTAGGGAGTAATTAAAAGAAGTCTTTATATGCAAATTACCAGCTTCTCTTAGCTAGAAGCTATCTCTGGATAGAGTTGCCTAGAGGAGGAATTTTTAACTTTGTTTTAAACATGAATTGGAAAGTTAGCTACTTCTGACTGAGAAATAAGGCCAAGAAGTTTAGTTTGAGGTTGTTGTGTATTTTTTTGTGGAGGAAATTGTGAAATGTATATTGTCACATTCTAATCCTCAATGCTACAATGTGATACTTTTCTTTAGCTTCAGTTACATTTTTTTTTTAAGTTAGGTGAGGGATAGGAAGGGGTGGGAAGTGGAGGAGAACTAAAACGCTCCTGGGAAATCTCTATTCCCCCAGGCAGCTCTCAGGGAAGAGGAAGAGGCTAGGAAAGACTTCCTAGTGAGATAAACAGCCCAAGCTGTCTGTCCCTCTTACATTGCCCAGTCTCTCCTGGCTTCATAACACAGCACCCACGTGACAGGCGTGGCCAGCACCACTAAAAGCTGTGTCTTTGTTGGTGGAAAATCTTGGAGTTAAAGAGTAGGGCCTCAGAGCCCACAATAGAAGTTCAAGTTTTTTGAATGCCCATGCTCGTTCATATGGAGTGGACATAAAACAGACTGGGTATAGCTGGTCATAAAGGACATTCCAGATTCGTGTTAGGAGAGTACTGGATGTGGAGCTTTCCGAGACATACAGCATCTACAAAAGACACAGAGGCAAACAACTGGTCCTTCTCAGCCAGGCATGGCACTTTGATGAGGAGCTCACAGGACCCAGTTACAGGGGCCTCAAAGCTGCAGCAAATGGACTGGACGCTATTTGTCCATATAGATCGCTGAAAAGGCTTGAAATCAAAATGGTGCACAGGTAAGAGGTGAACTAAATCCAGGATTAGGGTAGACACACATCCACCTAGTATTGGGATAGAAGAGAGACTTGGAGAGGGCCATACGGATGATTGAAACCACCTCTGCAAAGATTATAAACAGCGAAAGAAATGTAGCATGGCTGACTCTGTCTTGCTTCTAGCCTCACAGGCCAGCTGTCCTTTCTCATTCCTGGATATAGACCAAGCAAACCATGGCAGGAATTTAGTTTATAGTTTAACTTTGAAGCAAGGATGATAATAGTCCCTGCCTTAAACTGAC
This sequence comes from Sapajus apella, assembly GCF_009761245.1. Lineage (NCBI taxonomy): Eukaryota > Metazoa > Chordata > Mammalia > Primates > Cebidae > Sapajus > Sapajus apella. The sequence goes on along the minus strand of NW_022436964.1, from coordinate 23,518,566 downwards.
CTCCTTCTTGGTTAGGGGATTGAAACAGCCTTTGTAAGACCAATCAAAGGCCACAAGATTAGGATTTTGGGATTGGCCTGAATTCTGCTAAAATATAGATGTAATTTCTGTAGTCCCTTACTACTCAGGAGTCAGGTGGCCAGAGGTCACAAGATTTGTGACTTTCTTAATTGCTCCTATAGAGAGCATCACTATTATAGAACCGAAGATTGTTTTTTTCTAGTGTTTTCCAGGCTTTTTGCATTCTGATTTGCATTTTGATTTGAGAATTAACTCCCATCCTTCTGCTTGGCTGGCCCTGTGATTATTAAGCTCTTTCCTGCAAAAATTTCCTGTTTTTGTTTGTTTGAGGTGGAGTTTTGCTCTCATTGCCTAGGCTAGAGTGCAATGGCGCAATCTTGACTCACCGTAACCTCCGCCTCCCAGGTTCAAGCGATTCTCCTGCCAAGTAGCTGGGATTACAGGCATGCACCTCCACGCCTGGCTAATTTTTGTATTTTTAAAACCTGCTGTTTTTTATACATTGACTTTTCTGGGCAAGGAGGCAAGATGAACCCACTGGGCAATCACACGATTCCCATTGCAGCTGACCAACTGCCCCACTAGCCACTAAAGACTGGGGATGGGGAAAGGGAATAAGACTCTCATAGGAGCCTACGATATCAGAGGGCTGAGTGACACCATGTCTGAAGACAGAAATTAGATGGCTGGGACCCAGAAACCAGGCAGGCAAACAAGATCAGTGGGCCAGTTATCTTACTCATTCACTTAACAAATACTTATTCTCAGTACTGAGGGATATACTCACACCCTGAGGAATATAGAGGACTTTATAGAGCCTGAAATCTATCAGGTGTTGGAGACTCCCTAGCATCTGTGAACAGGAAGAGGTTCAATAGGCAAACGGTAAAAGGGCCAAGCAATAAATGAATATATAATCATGACAGGTGGGAGGTCTTTCACACTTACTGAGCAACTACAATATGAAATCCATATAACAATCCCATAAGTATATTATTTTACTCCATTGTACAGATTAAAAACACTAATGATCAGAGATATAAAACACAAGTTTTCACAGGTGAAGAGAAGTAGAGGAAATTCTACTACCTTTATGCCCAAAGCCTGTTCTTTTCTTCCTCTGCACTGAACTTTTCAGGGAACTCTGGAAGCAAATGGTAGTGACTCACCCAAAGATTTTATTTGGTATAGGATACCAGTCCCTGAGGCATGCGTAGGGAAGGATCAACTCAAGCCTTCCGAGGAACTAGGACATTAAGCAGAGAATCAAGGCTCACTCAGAAAAGAAGGGACCAGGCAGAAGTCCAGCCACTTAGCACGGGGAAAAATCCCAGTAAGGGAGCCACAGTAAAGCTGAGCCACTGACCTCCTGGCCTGTGTCTCACATCCCCACTGAGAGCACAATTGTCTAAGGTGGCCAGATAAAGGACAGATCATAGCTGAGCACAGTGGTTCATGCCTATAAATCCCAACACTTTGGGAGGCCAAGGCAGGTGGATGGCTTGAGCTCACAAGTTCAAGACCAGCCTGGGCAACGTGATAAAACCCTGTCTCTACAAAAATACAAAAAATAGCTGGGTGCAGTGACAGGCACCTATAGTCCCAGCTGCTCAAAAGGCTGAGATGGTAGGATAGATTGAGCCTGGGAGGTGGAGGTTGCAGTGAGCCAAGATCGCGCCAGGGCACTCCAGCTTGGGAGATAGAGGAAGACCCCATCTCTCTCTCTCTCTCTCTCTCTCTCACACACACACACACACACACACACACACAGGATGGAACACCAGTTAAGTTTGAGTTTTAGATAAACGATGATTTTTTAAATTTAGTATTAGTCATTTTTGATATCACTTAGGACATATACTAAAAAATTATTTACCTGAAATTAACATTTAACTGGGCATCTTGTATTTTCACTTGCTGAATCTCGCAGCCGTAGTGACTGAGCCACAGATGGGGATGAAGTCTCCCAACCATGAAAGCAAGAAGGGTACAGGGACAAGGAACCCAGCATACAGCTACCAGAACAAACTCCCCCGCGTTGATTTTAACAAAAATTTTCTGCCATGTACTATTTTGTAATTACACAAAAGACATTCGATAAAATGCAAAATGTATTCTTAATGATTAGAAACAAAACAAAATTTATAACAACAGGAAAAAACTACTCCTGGTGGAATGGGAATGGCACCTTAGCATGATCAGCATCATGAGGAACAACCATCTGAAAAAGCCAAGTCATACTTGGAATTGCCAGGGAGGCGGTCTGTGCTAGAGCTGGCGGAATGGTAAAGACAGGGGTCTCCTCACTGCACAAATTGTAAACCAATGGCTTTTCCTTCTGAAACTATAACCTTTGGTGGTTTGGCTATTGAGATATTATAAGTTAAGTAGATAACTGCAGGCTAGACAGCTAACAATCATTTATAATATTCTTTCTATGAGTAAATGTCTTCCAAGTTTCCTGCAGTGATCTTAGAAATGAGTTTTGGCAACACAATTTGTTGTTAATTGGGGTTTCTTTCTACAAGACCCTGCAAAATTTGGCATGTGTCCCACTGTACAACCTCATCACAGACCAGCCTTCTCTAGCTCAGCCTGCCTGCTCGTGACTCCCCTTTCAGTCCTCGAACGCCACAAGCTCCTTGCTGTGTTGGGGCATTTGCTCAGAATCCCCAGCTCTGTGGAACTCTCCACCTCTGACTCCTAGAACAGCACTTTCTCTCTTAAGTATCCTGGAACAGGATTCCTTAATAACTGTGTTATCTAAGAACTGTCCAAGAACCCTCAAAATTAGTTTCACTTTTATTTATTTATAAATTGATATTTATTGTTCCCTCTCCACTAGAATACAAACTCTTAAGGGCAAGGCCCATTACTGTTTTACTTTTCACGCTTTTTTCAGAATCTAGCACACTGCTTAGCACAAAATAGAAAATTCATTTATAGAATAAATATATGTAACATGAATAAATAAATGAATAATCTGAATGAGTTAGTAAGTAAATGAATGAATGTTTATATCTTATCTTTCCTCTGCAAATCATGTTTTGTTCCTAGATTTTATTCCTTATGATTAACACAAGCTCTTTTGTCAGCTCATGTTAGCATATCTCAGTTACAAGCAGATAGGCACCATTTATTCATTTATTTTCTTCATTCATTGAGAACCTTTAATATATCGAGCACTATGCAGATTCTGCCTTTTTTTTTTTTTTTTTTTGAACTGGGACAAACCAAATTCAACTCAAAGTAAAATCAGAAAATATGTAGCATGATGACAAATATCACAGGCTATTGTGGTCAACGATGTATTCTATATGAATCAATTCCTCTTCCACATGAACTAAGGCCCAAGTTCGCAAATCAACCTTTTTGCCTCCAGCCCCATGTGCTTTCTGGCTCAAATTCGAAATCCTTTTGAAACACCTGGAGTTGCCAGATAGGACTTCAAGGTAGAAAAGATACAAAATGTAAAAGGGAAGTAGGGATGAAATGAACAGTGAAAAGGAGGCAGAGTTTACATAGCTGTGCTTTCATTTCCTGGAACAAACCTGATCCAACTAGTCACCTTTCCCAAGCACTTGTCTGCAATCATAAAACCTGAATTTTCTCATCCTTGCTTCGTGGGTTAGTTTCGTGGCAACCATTGAATGTTGCGGCTGCCTCAGTCTAATTTGTGCTTATGTTCTCCCAGCTTTTCCAAACTTGCTGGCCCACAAGTACTGTCCCTGGAAGAACTGTAATGGCTTTGCTCTATCTAACCTGGCATCTTTTTTTCCCACTGTTCCATCAAATAAAGCTCTCATCTTTCACAGTAAGCTGCCTCTTGAAGAAAGGGCTCAGGGTACTCTTACTCTGTCTGGGCCTTTGTATCCTAGAGAAGGTGGTTCAGGGTAGAAGTAAAAGAAAATTATCAAAAAGCAAATGAGATGGGGGAAAAAAAATACAGAAATGCTGTCAAGGTTGCCAGTATATTTTTGTTGCAGGATCATCCTAGGTGAAATTATTTTAATTTACCAATTTGCAGAGACAAGAAGTACCCCACTGTGAAAACCACAGTACTCACAGTAGTGTGTGGCACTGATGAGCTACACCATATGATAATGCAAATTGAGATCAGACATTTGCAAGGCCACTTCATGATGGGGGAAAAATCATGTAAAGAGTTATAATATGGTTAACGGCATTGCAAGGATGATCTCACTAATTTTACAACTCTCTTTTACGCATAGGTTATCATACTAATTAGCTGCCTCTGGAATATTTGTCATTTTAATAGAGCAATTTTGCATTTCCCTTTTCTTTAGTTCTGCTGGCCTCCAACCTGACATTCAGAGGTTCCAACAAGTTTTAACACCTCAAATGCTCTGGATGATTTGAAACAAGTCACCTTGGAACCAGAGAACCATAGAGGATGGCATGGTGGAATGAACATTCGCTTGGAAATCATATATTGATTATAATGGCATTGTGGATGTTGGCAATTTACTTAATCTCTCTGAAAGTGTTTCATTAAAAATGAAAATGAAGAACCTAACTTTTGGGCTTATTGTGAGGATGAAAATAATCTCTTTCACATGTTTAACATGTAGTTCAATAAATGGTCAATATATAATAACAATAAAGCACAATTCATTTTTTTCCTCCTGGTCTGATGGTATATGAAAGGACAATAAAAACTTGGAACCCCAGTTTACTATGCCAAAAAGAAGAAAATTAAGCTGAAAGTTGAGTTATATAATAAGCTGCCTTTTTTTGTTGTTTCTAAGCAGATAGCTAAAGATAAAAGCTAAATATTTCCACTGGTAGCTACTCTATGTTCACCTTACCTTACGTAAAGTGTCAATTTACTGACGCCAGGCAAATACATAATTGACTATCTCCCTACCTGCTCCCTTTCTTTTGCAACATGTGGATTCAGTAATGTGATCATACCCTCCCTCTTTCTCCTCCAGCCTGCTTTTCCCCTGTAAATACTGAAGCCCTCAAAAATCATCTTTGGAGAAAGGTACAGACCTGTCCTTTGAGGGGCACATCCTTAAACTTGGCAAAATAAGCTTCTAAATTGATTAAGACCAGACTCAGATACTTTTTGGTTTATAGTTGCACAATTCATGTGAGTAGATCTAGTAGGGAATAGAAAATTCAAAGCTGTTGGGAAGAATAACTTCATATCCTAGAAGTTTCAAAAATTATTTTCTTCCCACTCCTTTTGGACGAATCAGAGGGTTTACAAATGGCAGCACGGTAAAAGCTGACACTTCTCTCCAAGATGTAACACAGGAAGCCACAATATGCTGTATCAAGAACAGAGATTTTGGGTGAGAAAATAAAAATCACTGACCTTGGTTCCAAGTCCAAGGCATGTTTAAATGTTTTACTATGGCCTAGACACCTTATAAGACTAGATCCACAACTTACCGTTTAATTGCATGTATGTGTAGATGACATGCGTCATGGAAACAGGAAAGGTTAGAATGTTGCAAGGCTGATCATGGGAAGTAAACTGTAACCTGTGGAAGTATATTGTAACCTGCATTGTACTAATATCAAGTACTATTTTGTTGGTTTTGCTATGGTTAAAACATAGGTGGAATCTAGGAAATCTACCAACAATAACAATGACTATAAAAGTGCTAACTGAAGTACTAACAACGGCAGAAGAAAAAAGCTGCAAAAATGTGGTTCATTCACATAAAACTCATGCCAATTACAGTTATAACCATCAGGAAAGCTTATCATTTACCCTTAACACTCTCCTTCAGAAATTTATACCAGCATATTACCTGAAAATCTGACACAATAAAATCGGAGCTGGGCTCACTTCTTGACAATGGTTATTTATAAAATTATGGAACTTTGTGATTTCATCCTGAGAGACTCTACAACATCCAAAAGTTATTCTTTCCATCTTTATTTCTAGTCTCCACTAGATCTTAATTTCCTTTCTTGGAGAAGTGTCTACTTGATGTCCTTTTCCCCAAACCATTAACGCCAACCCGTCTTGCACTACTGTAATCATAGACAGAGCTTTAGAAACATCATAGAAATAATACGTCATAACTCCCAAATGGAGTATTTTGAACCAAATGGGATTAGACCACATTCCAAGCATAGCAGAACTAAAACTAGACACACAGAGCCTTTAGGAGTTTGCCCCTACTTCTGCTGCCTCACACACCTGAATGCTTGCGATGTCCTGAGAGAGCTCCCCTATTCCACGTTCCCCCCCAAGATTTAAACAGACTCTCAATACTAGAACATTCTCTCTGCTCTCTCTTCATCCAAGTAAGTCTTACCTATCTTTCATGTCTCATCTTAGATATTCCTCCAGAAAACCTTTCCTAACCACCCCCCTCCCACCACTGACCATCATAGCCAAGGCTGCTTTTAATGAGGCCCTATTTGCTGCCATCACAGCTACAGGGAGAATTTGGATGACCTGTTTCAAAAATCTCTCTTCTCCTTCTAGACCGCCAGCTGCTGAGAAAAGGGACGGAGCCTCCTTCACTGTTTTGTTCACAGCCCCTCACACATAGCAGTCACTCAATAAATATTAGCTGAATTAATGGGTTTTGAGAATCACATCTCAAAAGCATTCCCAACAAATAAACTGATTCCTTTAGTAAACAAAGGGAATTGCTCATTATTCAGCAAACTCTAACAATATCAGCTACCTAAGTGGATAATTCAGACTTGAATTATATACTTTGCTTTTGAGAAAACATATCAGCCATCATTGTATTACCACATTTCATTGCTGTGTAGACACCACTCTGACATTATCTTCTTTATGATTTAATTTCTGATCAAAGCCCGAACAACCAAGATATAAGACCAGAAATGTGCTGGCTCTGCCATTAACCTTGGTGGCTTTTTGGACATTCCCCAAGCCTCAGTGTGCTTCATCACTGTCAGCTCTACCCTTCGTGCTCCAGGAAGGAAGACGAATGAAGAAATGTAAAAGTCCAGAGTAAGCCCTTGGGACTATACCTAGGATTGCTGAAGGAATGACTTGGGCATTTTTGCAACCAAATACTGTTGGCATTCAACATCACAACCTCTTCACATTCTCTTGGTCTTTCCCTGAAATATTCACATTGGTTTCCATTGTTTTTCCCTATGGGTCTGAGAGGCTCTGTTGAGGTTTTACAGCCTCGTTCACAAACTCCTACTAACCAAACCCATAAGGTCAGTACCTTTTGAACCCAACTTTAGCTGTTCCCCAAGCAGGCCAATTAAGGAGGCCACCTGCTGTAGATTGTGTTGCCTCCCAGAATATGGTCACATATGGCTTCTTTAAAGGGAGTGGAGGAATGATGAATGTCAAAAACACGTGTTTATACTTAAACCTGTTATGCACAAGAGATTTCACCTCTTTGGTAAGAGAGTTTCAATGGGGTTATGTGTGTATCTGCTGCCTTTAAGAATGATTGTCTGTCAAGTGGTTTTGCAGACTCCACAGAATCCCTCAAGGCAGTAGGGAAAAAGCAGAGGGATTGTAACCTGGAAACCAGAACAAGTGGAGGATTCATTCTCACCTTGTGACATCTGCAATTTGGGAAATAGGAAAGCTGCAGAATGATCTCATTCACTTGAAGCCAAAGACTCACACCTCCTCCCCTGCCCCTGTGCCTATCATCTGTCTATTTTTAAAGGCAAGGAATATTAAATGTGCTTCAAAAAACTAAAACTAAAGTGATGCTCACAAAAGCCAAAGTCCCTGGTTCAGTGACTGGATCTCCAGAGAGGAGGGTCAGAGCTTTAGTTTTGCTTTCTGTCTCTTCCAAAGCATGCAGGAAAAACAGTTAACAGCCATTTGAGAATTGCAATAGAGTTTATCTCCGCTACTTTGGGTACCTTCCCTCAGGTTCCCAGGAGCAGGTACTTTTGCCTAGAGGCAGGGGTCACTTGGTATCTTTTAAGGAACCCTTGAGTCTGGTAACTTTGAGTGATCTCTTAGATTTTTCTTCCCACACAAAAGTGATTTCAGCACTTTACATAAAATTTGTATTTTTTATAAGAATCTAGGGACTATATCTGAGACAAAGCTTTAGTTTCTGCTATCAAACCTATAAGAAATCTGTAAGAATATCTTTACCTTATAAAAACACCAGCATGGAGAACATTATAGGACGTAACAAGCCTTCAGTTACATACACATTTTTTTCCCACTTACTTTTGAATGCAACTTGGAGTCTCTCCTAATGAGACCAGTATTGGCTAGGGTAGGAAAAAAGGAATACTTCTTTAAAACATTCTAAATAGAAGGTTAAATAATTGGGTGCAGGTGGAAGGATAAAATGTCTTGTATTACCTAACAATCTTCCATTTCCCCAGATTATCAGCTCAAAGCCTCAGACTCATGCTGCCACTGAGGTCAGAAAATGAGTCTCATTTCTTTAATCTATACAGCAGAGCAAGTGAAGGTGGAATAAACTAGCTGATCTTTAAGGCAGAATTTCCCAACTGCTGTGCTGGGCACTCTGCTAAATCTCAAATGGATCACCAGTGTGCCAAGATATTGATCAACTTTCTTGATGACTAGACATAGTTGGACAACAAGAGCTCCTAAGCCAGTCATTTCCAGCTACAGGCATCCTTGTCTTTTTATTCCAATGTGCTATAAAAGTATTTTCATTGTATATATCTGCCATGATGTGAAGGTGTTAGAATACACTTGTTTAAAGTCTCTTCCAGTTCTTTTGTTCAATTATTCTAACTCGTGCTTCCTTTAAATAGGACCTCATTGGTGACCACTGCAGGCTACTGCATACTGCTGGGGAGGTGGCACTTCATGTTCTACGTGATGGTACCCCTGGAGGTGAGCAATGCATGACATGCACAGCCTTGAACAAATGAGCAGAATGTGAAAAGAAAAGAAACATGGGGCAGAGACATAGTAGGTACTAAAGGAAAGTTTTTTTTAAGCAAACAAGAGCTTGCGCAATGAACTAATACTTAGGACCGTCATTGGGAAAGGGGAAGGTCATGGTAAGTAAAGGGACTCATTTTCCCTGGAGGTACTCACTTTTACGGAAACCTAACAGATCCCTTGTGGAAAACAGAGATGAAAATGTAATAAAAGAGAAAAGGAAATAAAGAGGAGATGCAAAGGCTCTCACTTAACTCTCAGAAAGTTTTGAGTTGGTCAGGTATCCTGCCCTACAACACAAGTGAATTGAGGAGTCTGTGTTCAGTAATGGAAGAATGTTTGATTGCTAAGGGAAGAAATCACTGGGGTGCAAAACTGGGGGGACACTTAGATTTTCCTCTGAGCCAAGCACCAGGAAACTTGGTTTCCTTAGGAAACAGAGGCTATCAGAAATGAAACAAACAACAACAACAAAAACCAGCAATCCAAATTAAAACTTGAAACTACTAGGCACAATGCACAAAACTGAGAATGTGAGAGCAACTCATTCTTCGTAGAAGAAAGGCAACACTGGTGGGGAAAAGGTATCTCCTCCCATCAAACAAGAATTGACAAAGCAGCGTTGTGAAGATGGGGGAAGTGACATCAAGGAGGCAAAGTAGGTGTAAAGAGTTAGGAGATCACATATCCACCAGAGGAATGGGGCAAATTGAGCACCTTTGGAGGCTGTCAGATACACACTGTAATCAACACAAACAAAAAAAGTAAAGGCAAAGAAGACATTGATTATTATAGGAAATTTTTTCACCTCTTTGTATTTGTTAACCACTAATAATCTTGCTTAATTTTAAAAGTCATGTATACACCTTACAGAAAACCTGATGAAAACTGAGAACTACAAATAAGAAAAAACTTACCCTTAATGTTACAAACAGGGATGGTCGCTGTCAATATTGCATGAATAACCTAAAATGTACTTGGCTATTTCCTATGGTTGGACATTTAGACTCTCAAATTTTTCATTATGATAAATACTCCATAAACAGGCTAGAGTGCCATGGCATGATCTTGGCTCACTGCAACCTCCACCTCCTGGGTTCAAATGATTCTCCTCCCTCAGCCTCCCGAGTAGCTAGAACTATGTGTGCCACCATGCCCAGCTAATTTTTAGGAGAGATGGGGTTTCACCATGTTGGCCAGGATGGTCTCAATCTCTTGACCTCATGATCCACCCACCTAGGCCTCCCAAAGTCCTGGGATTACAGGCATGAACTGCCATGCCCAGCCTTTCCCTATCTTTGATCATTAGGAAACAAATATTCTTTGTTCCTATTGCTGGTTATTTCTTCAGAGTAGATTCTTTTCTGAGATAGTCTGGGTAAAAAAGTATGAACATCTTAAGAACCTTAACACCTACAAATAAATGAAATGCTTTCCAGAACCCTTGTACCAATTCCCACCAACATTTGAGAGCTCTCTCAGTGGCGCTGACTAGTATTGATTACATTTCTTATACTTTTGCCAAATTGATGTGACATCTCCTTATAGTTTTAGTTTGTTCTTCAGGTCAAATCTTTTTTATATGTTAATTACCAGCAATAGAATTTTTTTCTCCAGCAATACTATTTTAATAGCAGAAAAGAGATGCTCGTGGACACCTTGACTCTGCTGGGAGATGAAGGGATGGAAGGACAGGCAGTGGCGGAGGAATAACTCAGGTTTACGGATCAGCAAACTACAGACGGTGCACCAAATCTAGCTGGCTGCCTGTTTTTATATGGCCCGCATGCCTGTTCCCTTTTTAAATGCTTAAAAACAACAGCCAAAGAATATTATTTTGTGACATGTGAAAACATGAAATTTTAATTTGTATCCATAAATAAAGTTTTATTGGTTCCATGCTAATTATTTCTGTATTGCCTATGACTGCCTTCACACTACAACAGCAGGGTTGAGTTGTGGTGACAGAGACATTACGGCTCCTGAAGCCTGAAGTATTTACCATCTGGCCTTTTACAGAAAATGTTTGGTGACCCCTGTTGTAAATGATTACTTGCCCCCTGCTGGGAGTACAGAAATGTTCAGATTAGTGAGAAGTGGTTGGATTGCTCAAGTTTCTTTAGTGAGAGGATTCATTAATCTAAGATACTCATGCTCATCACCCTAAGGAGTGTAGTATTTCAAGAGTGTCACTGAGCAGAGATGGCCATCATTCAGAGCCACAGCAAGGGCAGTAAGAGAAGTGGAGGACCAGATTGTTCTTACAAGGTAGTTTCAAAGCATAAAAGAATGTGAAAATCTCTGTAGCCACCGAATTATTTGTTTTTCTTGCTAACAGCAAATGTTCAAATTGAATTGAAGCCATAAGTCTTCCTAGAAACTCACAAACACAGAACACTATATGTATGTGTGTATGTATATATATAACTAGTAAAATACATTATATAAAACATATTATATATGTATAATTATTATATTCTAGAAGAGCAAAGCAAATCTATGAACTGACACAGTAGCAGAGGAAGGTAGAAAGGTCCTGGTCTGAATATGAAGAAATCTAGAGATATAGACTTTGCCATTAACTTGGCCATGTAACCCTGGGAAAGTCATCCAACATGTCTGAGAGGTGAGCTGGAAAAGAGCTAATGTTTCTATCACCTGTGGGATTTGTTGATTTTTCTTAGTCTTAATTCAGTGTTGCCTGGATCAACAGCAACAGCATCACCTAGGAACTTCTTAGAAATGCAATACTTGGGACCTACCACAGACTTCACAGAATCAGAAGTTGTGGTGATGGGCACCAGCATTTGGTCTTAATAAGTCCTTCAAATAATTATGTTGCACACTAAAGTCTGAGATGTACAGATCTCTAAACTGTGTTTCTCTCTTAAAGGTTTTCCAATTCCATAAAGCATTTAAGATATTTGATTTTTAAATCTCAGTTCTACATTTACATTTGCAAACACCTTGTCTCAGAAAACACCCCTCCCAATGACTCATTTTTCTCCTTCCACTGGAAGTATAGGTTTATTTAAAGATCATACTCATTAAGCAGGATCATCATCCCACCTGAATGGAGATCATGAGCCATGAGGAGGGGTGGGTGAAGAGAAGGATGCCCACCATCCAGCTCACCTACTTGGCTCATGTGCCCCTGCAAAGCTGCAGCCTGGAATCAGCCCACCCAAGCAGAAACAGACCCTCTTAGTAATAGACCACTATGGAACCTGCTGTTACTCAGTGTGGCAAATTATATTTAAGCTATAAAAAGTCAACCTCAAAAGTCATGAGTCTTTTATCTTTGCATGGGTTTGAACGGAGAGTTGATGACAGCCTCTGGATGAATTCCTGCCTAACCACAAATGTGAATACCATCCTATCAGTCGGTGCTATGGGAATGTGCTGTTCTAGAAACCTGGACACCTGGCCTCAAATCCCACTTTGCCAAAGACCCATTATGTGATCCTGAGAAACTCATTTGTTCTGCCAAAACTTCAAAACTCATTTAGAAAATGTGAATAATACCAGTTATTGTACTCACTCATAGAGTTCTGGGTAAGATCAAGTTATAAGAAGGGGTGCAAAGTCCCTTGAGCACTCCCAAAATGCAAATTATTGTTATTCATCAATGCCTAATAGTGTTCACAACATACTGCTTACATCAGTTAGGATTAGGTTCAACTGAATATAAGAAAAACTCAACCAAGATGGCTTAAACCAGATAGGATTTTGGTTTTTCCATGAAATCAGTTAACAGATAGCCCAAAGCTGGGTGCAGTTGCTTAAGGAATTCAAAGGATCCTGGTTCCATCTAGCTTCCTGTTCTAGTAACCCTAACATTCAACTTTCACCCTCACAGTTGCAAAATGAAGATCACTCCCCACCCTCTAGGCATCTATGTTCCAAACAGGCAAAGGTCTACCCACAGAATCTGTGCCTTTACAAGAAAATGGTAACTTTTTTGGAAGCTCCATCTAACAAAGAGCATCTGAAACCAGAATATTAATGAAAGCAGCAATGGAAACAACATACATAATTAAAATATATTTTTTAAATTCCTAACAGTAAAATAATTTAGTAAACATAAAAATTTACCTTTAAAAGGGGGAAAGAGAGTGGAGGCATCATAATGTCAATTGGATGAGGCTGCTAAATGGTCTAGTCAAGAGCTAAATACACAAAGACCAGCAGACAGGCATAATTCTATGGTTGCAAAAGAGGCTGATCACCTGCAACACTGGTATTTCCATCCTTTAAAGTGACGTAAGTTTCTGCCATCAAGAAAGAAATTGCTGAATAAGCAATCACGAATGTTTTTCATCTCTGATATATCTTTCTACTGTCTGTTTCAATCTCATTGTCATTAGCTTGCCTCCAGTAAATATTTTACTACTGATTTGTTTCACTTTTTATTTTATTATTGAATAAACTAAGGAATTTTCTTATAACCTATGAATTTATACCATTTGCATCATTGTGATTTTCAAGTACGGAAAATTTCAGTTGTTATCTTTTAGAATGCAGCCACTTCATTATCTCTTTTCCATTTTACCAGCACTCATATTTTGAAATAATTTCCATCATCTTATTTTCTGTTTTCTATTTACTTTTCTTCTTTGCTTCTTTTTCTTTCTTTCCATTCTTCCAGTTGGAATGATGGAGTTTTATTTACCTCCCTTACTACTTCCTCTATTGGTATCAAAGCAAACATCCTATTCTGATTCTGTTAATTTCTATCATGCATATTTGACAGTAATTTCTAAAAGTATCATTATCTTCTCCCCTCTCTTAAATAATACAAGGAACGAAGAATGTTTCAATTCAAATCACGTTTTTTCCTTCCATATTATTGTTATAATAATAATGCAAATTCATTTATTTTGGAGGGCATCTTTAAAAATGACATTGTATTAAAAGTCTTAAAATGAAGAGACAATAATTAAAGGCATGGGATAAGAAATTATGGTTAGTTAGAAATGCTACATCACAACTGTAAAATTTTGCTCTTTGCTCTGGGGAAACATCCTATAATAGGTAATTTTAAAATTTTTAAATAACATAAAAGGGGAGCTAACTACCTGAACATTTAAACAAAATGAGGCAAACATAAAGGAAACAAATTTACTGCAAGAGATGGAAATTACATTTTAAAGACTGAAAATAACAAAGAAATTCACTGAACAATAGGCCCTGTTGTCCTGGCTCCTTCAGAAAGATTACTGAATGGAAACTGAAAAGTGGTTTGGGGAATAGCACATGCTGGGATATGGTGGGAAGTTCACAGGTTGGCACTGGCTAGAACAGCTGAGTTTTGAAGGCACTTTGCAGACACAGGGGTACTGGCGGCCATGAATCACAAGTAATAAATATTTAGATTACAAATACATAGACTGTATATTGATAGATAATAATGAATATTTAGATTTATCTATATATTTATACTTGTTTTTCTATTTTTTCTTTCCACATCTTCCTTTCTCTTTAATAAGAGCACATCTTTTAGTAGTTCCCTGTAAAACTATATTAGTAAACTGTTTCATTTTTTTCCCTGAAAGTGTCATTTTTTTTTTACCTTCTTTATTAACAGGTATAGAGTTTCCCTTGGATCTCAGAAGATATTATTCCATTGTATTCTGTCATCTATTGCCACTGCTGGGAAATATACTAGTCTATTTTTGATTTCTCTCTTCAAGAAAAACTTTTTTTCCTGATTGATTTTAAGAGCTTTCTGTTTCATATTCTCCAGTTTCTCACAATGTCTCTAGCATGTGTTTTTTATTTATCCTATTCAGGACTTATTGTGCTTTGTCAATGGGAAAATCCAATTCTTTTTTTCAAGTATGGAAAACTTCAATTGTTATCTTTTAAAATGCAGCTTCTTCTCCATACTCTCTTCTCCATTTTACCAGAACCCATATTAGATACACTTCATACCTTTTCATTCTCCCCACCATGTTTCTTAACTGCTCTTTCATGTTTTTCAGTTCTCAGATCTACAGTGTGAGTGACTTCCTCAGGTCAATCTTCTAATCCCATCAATCCTCTTTCAGCTGTATCTAGTCTGCCATCATCAACTGAATTCTTAACTTCAAACATTCTATTTTTTATTTCTGTAATTTTTATTTAGCTTTTAGAAACTATTATTTTGCTTACAGACCTATTGTATTATACATTTTATTCTTTCTATTTCATTAATTCATGTCAAATATATTAACATATAATCTTTCCTAATATGTTCCATTATATCCTCTTCTTAGAATATTAATTCTCCTCTTTCTTACATATAAACTCACACACTTAGAATTTTGGTATAGTGAACTTAACCTCACTAAGTCTTATTTATCCTTGGGAGTTCTATGAGCACTGTATTTTGAGATTGTATCACAGAACAGTTCTCATTTTCTTCTGTCAGAACCTCAAAATTATCAATTTTCTTAAATATATTTTATGTTAATTTCTTGTCCAGAATTCCTCACCACATGAGCTTTGTAAACTCTCATGTTTTGCTCACTCTCACTGGAGGTACTGGGTTTTGATTTCTTGTGGTTGCCTGTTTTGACACAATAAAGCTCCTGGAGTAAAATAGCCCAGAAAACATCCACTACCAATGGGTAGTTTTTCAAGGCTCTCATCTTTATATAGGGAACACAAATCCATCTTTCTCACCTTATCTAGGTCAAGGTCAAGTCACTTGTCACCATGTGGTGCCTATATTTACACCTGTTTTGTTAATAGTTTTTCTTTTTTTCTCTTTTTTCTTTTTTCTGATAGTTCTTCAAGGCTGTAAAGTTATACCTTAACAAATCCTTTAACACAGGATTCTAAACAGAGTAACATTTCTTCTTCTTAAGCCTTGTCTTAAAATTTGCTAAACCGATTTTAAAGTCAAGTCTATTTTTAGCACTTGCTTCCCTTTAGTCTGGCTGCCAGTCACAGAAATATTTGATTCTATTTCATTTTGTTACTTGGCCTCTAATTTAATCACCACCAAACTTTTCTTGTTTCAATCCCCAATTCTCCTTACTCATTTTTGTACTCTATCTCATTCCCATGTTTTTTCATACACAAGTTCACAAGTGTGCCAATTATATTTCTTCCTCTAAGTAGTAATTAAGGATGTATGTTATTTCAGGGAAGAGGCTCTCCCTTCCCCCTCTTCCAAGGCTCATGCCATTTCTGATCCTATTTTCAGGCAGTAGTAAGTACTACTTCCTTTATCTGAGCCACCTGTCAATACCATCACATCCCTTTGTGTTGACAGTACTATAAATGGTGCTGTAGTTCCTAACCAGCTGCTGGATCCAAGTTTTTATATTTCCATTAAAGTCAGAGCTTTTTCTGTTTCCAGTAGAAAGGGACTTATCCTCTGAATAAAAGATAGATTCTTTAGCTGCCTGGTGGCTCCAGTTATTTAAGCTTATTCAAAGGTAACCTTGATCCTACAGGTTAACTATTTCCTCTGCCATGGAATCCCTGCCATGTTCCCCAGTAATTGGCCTGAGAGAAACTACGAAGCAACATTATTAGCCTCCCTCCTTTGATTCCAGTATGTTTAGAGGTAGGGTGACCATGTTACTTAGCTTCCCAACAGAGATACTTTTGAGCATGAAAATGGGCACTTCTTTAAGTTCAACAGTAAGGCATAAGCTAGGTCTGTACTGAACAAACTACCCTATTTTCAGGTCCTTATGTATGTAGAAACCAGCCCTGCTTGCTTTGACCCTATAAAGTTCCACATATTCACACTCACACGTGCATAAACACACACACACACTATATACGTATAGTGTACACATATATACAAACATTAGGTACCAACATGACCACAACTTTATAAGAGAAGTAAGTTACCTACTTATGTTTCCTAGGGTAGGTTTTGTCTGACAAGACTAGAGAGATGTAGAAGAAAACAAGTACAGGAAATGAGACACCAGTTAACATGGGCAGACAGAAACAAAGAGGGACAGGAATGAGGGGAAACCGTAGGCCCTACAGCTAGGGTAGCAGCTTAGCCCTCCTCTGGTGTATTTGCCTTGGCTGAACTGTGCTCTGCTAATTTGCCACCCCGCTAAGGTAAGAGATACTATGAGAAAAAGCTTTATGTGTAAGAAGATTTACTACACTTACTATCATGTTTTTGAGGACATAGTTCTTTACTTTAGTTTCCTCTTTATAAATACTCATAGGAGAAATTTCTCACGATTTGGTCTTAACACCAAAAACTACGTCTATCCCGAACAATTGCTTTATGTTTATTTTATGGACCCAGAATCATGTGACTATTTGCCTTTTGTTTTGCAAGCTCAGAATAAAATTCGTGGTCTCTAGGAAATGTATATTACATACATTTTGCATATCGGCTCCTCTTTAATATTATTCTATCCTCATTTCCTCATTTTCCCTCTTAACTAGATTATCTCACCTGTCTATATTTCACTTCATCTTTAAAGTTAAAGCACTTTAAATGAGAATCCTATTTAGCTCTTTACCCAAAAATTTACTTCTCTTTTTTAAATTATTGTCTTATTTTGATGGCTATAGAGACGTAAACTTTATTAAGGCAGCATTATCTTCAAGGATGCCTATGTAAGCACAGATTTAGACAGGTCTTTTCACTTTGTGAATGAAAGCACGGCAGGAAAAAAAGTCAGGTGCGTGTGTCACCAGGCTTAACTCAGACAATTCTTATCAAGCATTCTTCATTAAAAAATCTCACTTGACTAATTTTACTTTCAGATGCCATGAACACTGTCACAAATCATTTAGAGCTTCTAGAAGTACAAATCTGTTATGAGGAACATGCTATAATGATCTGGACACCATCCTGACATTTTATTCCCTTGGCGTAGGATTTCTGACAAGCTATGTTTAATGGGGAAAAAATTTATAATAAAACTGAGCACTGCAATAATTGACTACAGTGTAAATAGAATTTCCCAATGCAGCCTACTTCTACCACTTTTATTTTTCTTTTTCTGAAAATAGTTTATTGGCCATCAGATCCAAATGTGGAGCATGGCCTTTATTACCTTGCAGGAAGATATTTCAAGATGTGCTATATAAATCCCCCACTGTCCCTCTGTTTCCTCTCGCCGGCAGCTCAGTCATCTGGATGATAAATAAGCTCACGCTGGTGTTAGCGTTTAACTAGCAATGAATTTCACTTTACTGCAATATTTATGAAAGCTTTTTAAAATGTGGTTAAGTGAAAGTCTTCTCATAGGCTGCAATCAATATTTCTTAGCATGAGATACAGAATCCAAATCTTCAGAGTTCTTCTCTTCTAGTGAGATCTCCACTGCTTTCTGGACAAAGGACCCCAATTTTATTAGAAAGACCCTTTATTTTAGAATTTTTTTATAGTTTTTTATTATTATTATGGAAGTTGTGATATTTTATGTTTTGCTTTCTTATTTTCCCCCCTCCCTTTGGCTCTAAAAGAACACGCAACTGGGGAATTTACGCCAAGAAACCTGAGTCACAATAATTACTATTTCCAGGCTACAGCACTGTGTTTTCTATTAAGCCTGTAGAGCAATTAGCAATGTTTTATAACAGCTGCGAGAATTGTTACTTGACCTCATCTGATTACAGTTCTGACACTTTTAAGAACAAATTGGTAAACAGCATTGGCTTCAGAGGCCCTTTCAGAGTTTGCAGGAGAGGAGTTGGCCTGTGGGGAAGGAGAGTCTTTGACAGAAATAGGCTCAGAGGTGGCCCAGGTTGGAGAATGAATGATCCAAGAAAAATGTTGTCTCGTTAGCATGCAAGGACAGCTGGGGTTTTTCCGGCTGGGACTCATAGGCAAAGCCCATGTCAGCATTTGACAAACCTAAAAAGATGGCAGCCAACCTGGCCCAAGGTGAGAGAAAAGACAGCCCTCTTATTCCTAGAAATAAAATGAGAATAAATCCCAGACAAGGGGAAAAGCCCAGATCTTCCAATTTTCAATTGTCTGATTGGAATTTCAGTCCTCACAAGGAGCCCTTTAAGTGTCCCTGTTGTGCCATCAAAGTGGACTTCTGTCTCCCAGACAGTCCTGCTCTGGTGCAGTAAGAACAGAGAAGGTCTTAAATAAGGCAGAGTGGCAGCATGCTAGGGATGCCCACAGGTTTTAGAGCCAGCTAGAACTCAGGTTGAATCCCAGCTCACCTATCACTTGGCTGTGGCCGAGTAGCTTCACTTATCTGAGCTTCAAATTCCTTGTCTGTAAAGTGGCAATCATTTTTTCGCATAAGAGCTAGCAAATGTGAAGTGGTAAAGAAAAAAAACAATTGGTGGATTAGAGAAAAGATAACCAAAAACTTCATAGACCAAATTCAGTCTACTGTCTATTTTTGTAAATGAAAGTTTATTGAAATACAACCATGGTCATTAGTTACAGATCATGCTGCAACAGCAGGGTTCAGTAGTTTTAGCAGACATCCATATGGCCAGCAAAGCTAAAAATATTTACTACCAGACTCATCACAGAAAAAGTTCACCAACCCCTGGACTAGGCCATTTGAGGTCTTCATCTACAAGGATAATCTGAAAAGCAAAATCTATGGGGTGACTATCCCTGTCAGAGGCTTCAAACATGATGTTATAGCATGCTGATATTTAGCAGTCAGTGGTGAGATGTGTTCCACATACTTTGTTACGTGTAAGTACTACTTAAAATATATTTTACAAATAGTTTTCTTATTTTCTAGATTAGTGTAGGTTTAAAGTGACTCACCCAATAGTTTACTCTCACTGGCATGCTAATATATTTTTTAAGAGGAAGCAAGAAAGAGGAGGATTTACAATTTGTGTTCCAGGTACACCAACAAGTTCCAGGTTCTGTGGGTGCTCAGGGACTATGTAGCTTGTCATTTGACACGTAACTCAGGTGTTAGTTGGACTTCTTTCTGCTGCAGGTAAGATAATGTCCAGATAAAAGTCGATTAAACAGTACAGACATGTATTATCCCACTTGACAGGAATCTCACAAGCGGGTGATTCCAGGATTGAATCAGTTATCAAGCATATCAAAGCCACAGGTGCAACATCTGCAACCTTTTTGAACACCTCAAACAAGTTGCATTAAACCTGCACACCCTTACCTGACAAGGTTTAAAGAAAAAAGGAAGAACAAACAAGCATGTGGTTTGCACAACCCAAGTCTCTCTTTTTAATAATTAAAATATATATATTTTGCAGAAATTCAGGAAGACATCTATTTGCCTTTTCGGGAAAAACAGAGTCATATACCCAAACTCTAGGCCAACACTAACACAAGAAAAGATGACTGATAATACTTCGTTATATTCATCACAATTCATCCCCTTGAAGAGGGCAGAATAAGGAAGAGAGGGAGGTAAATGACTGCTGCATGGGAAATTGATGGTGTTGCTGTATACAGTAGCTTGGGAAACAGTTCAAAGGGATTTTCTCTGTTAAGGCTGTGGAAGAAGTCTCACAAATTTTGGGAAAATGCATTTTTTCCAAGAACACACATGCTTTAAAACATCTTAACACTCAGGTCACTCTAGATCACTAGCCAATGAAGTGCATTAGAGCGGCGTTTCCCAAAGCACATTCCCTAGAATGACAGTTTGAGAAAATGTTCTAAGGTCAAATAGATTTGGGAGATATTGCATACCATATCCTCACAAGGCAAATTTCTACAATGCAAATTAGTATAGCGAAGTGTCTGAAAGCCCTGCAATCTAGAACATGTTCCATTTTGTATTATTTAACTTGGATGTTTACAGGGGGGTTTTACATGACCTCATAAAGACTGGAATCCCAGAAAAATGGCCTGTGTTATTATCACTAAAGATGAACTGGGAAAGTATATTTTTAGCAAGCGAAGATGGAACACATCCATTTACCTCCGGGGGTACCTTGGGGAATTCCTCCCGTCGATGACTGTACATCTGGGTCTCACATGTCCTCTGCTGCCTCTTCTCTGGAAATGCTTGTAATAGGGAAAGTGCATGATAATTTTAAGCAAACCATTAAATTGACTAGGACCTGGGAGTCTCTAAGAGCAGACTCAACACATTAGAGGTGGAATACAAACACAAATACAATCAATCCAGTGCTTGTTTGCACAGGTCCACAACTCTTGTTAAGGCACAGACCCTTCCTCCCATGTTAGATTAAAAGTCCCTCTTCTACACTGTGGGTCAGGATTAGGGAAGGATGAGGTTGTTGGTTAAGGTTTGGATCCCTTGTAACTAAAGTCGCTCCTCTGACTTTAAATCATTTTCATTCTTTCTTTGGTCCTAGATTTAGCTGTTTCTTCTGATCCCATGCATCACCTCATTTGTTTTCCCCCTCACAGTACCCATACTGGAAATAACGTGGGGTTTGGAATTAAATAAATCTTGGCTCAAATCCTGCTTTCCTGTATCATGGTCATAACACTTCTCTGAGCTATAAGCCTCACATCTATAAAAAGCAAATAATACTTATCTCAGGGTAATGTTTTGAGGATTATATGATAATCAAATGAATTGCCTATCAGTTTGGGACTATCATAGATATTGTTGCCTTCCCTTATTTGTTCTATAGCTATGAAAAATAATAGCAAACATTTACTAAGTGTTTGTGGTTTACCAGACACTGGGCTAAATGCTTTATACTAATTATCTCATTTAATGTTCCTAACGATCCTCTGATAGGTGCTAATATTAGCTCCAGAGAGCCCACGTAACTGAGCAGTCTCACCAGCCGCAGATTCTAAGGCAGATCCTGTTGAGCCCTATGGCTCTGTGCTTACTCCCTAAACCACTTGGACTGGAACTACAAGATGTCCAGCAAAACCTATTCTCCCCATCTTCCACAGAGCCTGGATTTTATCTGAGCTTATGGCTGAACTGCATTTTCTGCCCCCCTTACAAATGCAGGCCTACCGGCTGAGCTGTGTCCAATGGAAGTCATGTGTAACTCTTCTGGGCTGGGATTTCTGATTGAGCAGGTGGCTCTCCATTCTCCCCTTCCCTTTCACCAGGTGGCTGCAGACAATGGCTAAGTTCTAGAGGATGGCAAAGGCAGCCAATGGAAGGAGTCCAGGTCTCTGAACTGCCAAATGGAGGAGAGCTCTTTCAATACCCAAGCATCTACTTTAGACTGTTACATAAGCAAGAAATAAGCTCCAGCTTTGTGCCAATTTGTGTTTGCATCTATTCATTACAGTAGTTTAGCCAACCCCAACTAAGAAAGCCATAAAGATTTTCATCTACTCTGTGCTTCTTGTCATTACTGCCGTTGGCATAATCATTTCCCTCACCAGCTAACCTGGTGTCCCTTTGACATGTTTTTGTCTCAGAAGCCTCTTCGCTTCCTACCCTTCCTCCTCTGCCTCTGCCACAGTTCCTTCCAGGATCCTCCAGCCCATTTTCTTTTCTTTTCCTCACGGACAGTGTTTTCCACTATCACTCTCTCTCCTTCCCATCTACTCAGCTACCTTCACCCATGCCAAAGCATCATTGCTTCCTTGATAGAATCATTTGATCCCTGTGAAGTATGAGGCTCAAATATACAAATAGAATGCATCTATGTGACAATGGCACCCTTATCCTGACCCCAAAGCCCTCTGATAGTATTTAAAAGCACTTGAGATGGCAATAGTCAAAGAAAGAAATATGTGAGAAAGAAGTAGGCAAGAAGTTAAAAAAAGAAATAAAAAGACGGCCAAATGTGTTCTCTTTCTACAAGTAACGCTGCAGTCTAGAAGGAATGTAATAAAGATCACCACTGCATGTGCTTGCAAGTTTCACCAAAAGATAGGAGGAGCTACTAAAAAGGATATATATGGAGTCTAGTAAGTTCAAATAGTAGGAAATAAGGTTTGAAACCTCATTTCCAGTTCCACTAAAGTCAAGATAAATTCATAGTTTGTATATGGATTACTTTCAACACTAAAGAAGAAAGATACATGTTTTAAAAATCCATTGTGTATATACAGAAACCACAGTATATTATCACGGTCTTAGCCCTGGATGGTCTTCTCCTATGGCAGAGGAGGAAAATGGGCACAGCTTATGGAACGATCATCTTTATGGAAAAGCTCTGTGCCTAGGAGTTCCATATGGAAGGTCAGCTCAGAAAAGCACACTGTAGGACTGCAGTGGCACCTCCACTTAACATTGTCCTTCCATGCACTTTAAATGAAGGACATGGAGCATAATTTACCTTTCTTTTAAAACAATGTTGATTGGCATGTGGTTTAATATAGTGAAGTCTTACAGGACCAATGATAGACATACAACATTTGCTCTTAAGCCTAATTTTTTTTGAGACAGGGTCTTGCTCTGTCTCCCAGACTGAAGTACAGTCGCTTGATCTCAGCTCACTGCAACCTCCACCCCCCAGGTTCAAGTGATGCTCCTGCCTCAGCCTCCTGAGTGGCTGGAATTACAGACACCTGCCACCATGCCCAGCTGATTTTTGTATTTTTAGTGGAGATGGTATTTCACCACATTGGTCAGGTTGGTCTCCAACTCCTGACCTCAAGTGATCCACCTGCCTTGGCCTCCCAAAGTGCTGGGATTACAGGCATTAGCCACTGCACCTGGCCAAGGCTCGATGTTTCAAACTCTCTTACTGTGTTTTTTTGTTTGTTTGTTTGTTTGTTTGAGATGGAGTCTCGCTCTATCACCCAGGCTGGAGTGCGGTGGTGCCATCTCGGCTCACTGCAACCTTCGCCTCCCAGGTTCAAACAATTCTCCTGCCTCAGCCTCCCGAGTAGCTGGGACTATAGGTGTGTGGCACCCCGCCCGGCTAATTTTTTGTATTTTTAGTAGAGAGAGGGTTTCACTGTGTTAGCCAGGATGGTCTCGATCTCTTCACCTTGTGATCTGCCCACTTCGGCCTCCCAAAGTGCTGGGATTACAGGTGTGAGCCACCACGCCCGGCCCCTTACTGTGTTTTTCGAGTCTAGTTCTGGTGTCTGCTTGGATTCGTTTGTCTGCTAGGCTAGAAGTCATTATTCCTATCCATTTTTGATATGGTTGATTCCAGTAAGTCTAATTCTGAACTTAAAATTTGGCTCCTTTAGAATTTTGCCAAAAACAAAGGGACTTAGAATGGGGCTTTGAAAGTAACTCCTAGGAATAAAGGGCTTGTGAAGATGGTTGAGGGGGAAAAGGGCCATTTGGACAAGGTGAACCTTTGTAAGCACCTCCTATGAATAAACCAACCAAACCCAAGGAAGAAGAGAATCGCCCTAAAATAATAGCCACCATCAATCACCTCTATTAACTAATGATTAGTAGCATGAGATAATGAATTTCTAGTAAGTGTAGCCATTCAGCATAGATTTGAATCCTGGTTCCATTCCTCTTAATTTTTGTCATTATGGGCAGGTCGTTTCTTAGAGCGTTAGCTCCTTTGTTTGGAAAGAAATGATAATAATACAAATCCCATAGGCTGTAAGCTGACAGTAAGGGTAAACAAGATAACATATGTCAAAGCATCTGGCATATAGTTGGTGCTTATTTTCAGTTGGGAACATCCCCCTCCTAACAGTGTGATCACGATGGAATTGTCAATAAAACTGCCCCATCAGGCTGGCCAAGGGATGACTGTACACACAGTGGGAAGCCAATCACACCCTCTGTCTCCTGGGAATCTAAAACATGTGTGAGTCATCAACAATGAAAAACTGTGGGAGCTGAGTCTTTCTAATGGCAGCTTCCAAAATAACAGTATATCAGTCCTTAAGTTCCTCATATCAGACTCCAGACAACTCTCCTAGTTCCTGTCCTTGTCAAGATCCAATTGTTCAGTTTTGCCTTAGAGTCTGGGATCTACCCAGTCTCCTTGCTTCATAAATCCCTTTGTCCCCTTGAGGAGAGTTACATGCTTGCAGAGTCCCAGCTGAGACACTGTGCTACCCTCTACAAAGATACGGCAATACAGATACTGAGGCACAGGCTGAAATGCTATCTTCTTTCCATCACTCGCCCCTCCAACCCAAGGAAAATCAACCAACCTAGTTTCTACAGCTACATAACACCACATAGAATAAATAGAGGTGCACATCAACAGTGGATTGGATTAAGAAAATGTAGTATATATACACCACGGAAACTATGCAGCCGGGAAAAAGAACAACACCATGTTCTTTGCAGCAATGTGGATATAGCCGGTGGCCATTATGCTAAGCAAATCAACAAAGAAAAGAAAACAAAATACTGCATGTTCTCACTCACAAGTGAGAGCTGCACACTGAGTACACACGGACAGGAAGATGGGAGCAACAGACACTGAGAACTACTAGAGGAAGGGAAGAAAGGGGACATGGGCTGAAAAACTACCTATTGGGTGCTATGCTCACTACCTGGGTGATACCATCATCCCTACCCCAAACCTCAGCATCATGAAATATGCTCATGTAACAAACCAGCATTGTACCCCCTGAATCTAAAATGAATCTTCAAGATTTAACAAATATGTATTTGCTTTTAAAGACAATAATGATAGTGCTCCTAACAGTGTAAAAATGGCTCCATGTTGACAGCTGGGAACTGAAATAAATTTTTTGCCTAATGCAAATTCTCTTTTTTTTTTTTTTTTTTGAGACAGAGTTTCGCTCTTGTCACCCATGCTGTAGTGCAATGGCGCGATCTCAGCTCACCGCAACCTCCGCCTCCTGGGTTCAAGCAATTCTCCTGCCTCCGCCTCCTGAGTAGCTGAGATTGCAGGCATGTGCCACCATGCCCGAATAATTATGTATTTTTAGTAGAGACGGGTTTCTCCATGTTTGTCAGCTGGTCTCAAACCTCGACCTCAGATAATCCGCCCACCTCAGACTCCCAAAGTGCTGGGATTATAGGAGTGAGCCACCACGCTCTGCCTCTCTCTTCTTGAAACAATAGGATTATGGACACAAGGGAAGCACTAAGTGATCACAAGAGGCAGGGGCTTGCCCTTTTCCACAGCAAAGCTTAAAGAGCCTCATGGAACATGCTAAGGGCTGTTTTGCCACAGAAACAACCTATAAGAGCCATTCAGCCACAGTCCTCCATGAGAAGGGTCAACACTACAGTGTTGACAAACAAGTAAATTCCAGGATGTGGTTCCCAGCGTGGCCAAGCCAGGGTAAGTTTCTGCCCACTTATAACAACTGGAACTTGCCCTTGAAGCTTGTTCTTAACAGCCAGGCCCCATGAAGCAAAGAAAGCTGTCAGTAGATGCTGTTACCTACACTCCCTGGAAATCTAAGCCAGGGAAACCAGAGACGAAGAGTGAAAAGCTAAGGTCCAAGAGAGCAAACTAGGAATCCACTGAAGCCATGTGAAATTAAAAAGAAACACTATTCTTAGCAAGGAATAGCAATAGATGTGCCAGAGGAGGTGGTGTCCCATGAAATCCGTTGAAACAAAATCATTTCTAATGTATGGATGATGCTCGTTCTTTGTAGTAAGCCTAGAATGGCCCCCTTCTTTAAAATTGCAGAATTATTTCAAACAGTAAATCATTCTTTCCTATCATTTTATTCATCTCTCCTTTGTTCCTTCTACCACCTGCCACAGCTAAACTTTTTACTTTTCTTCCATCCACTAATGTTTAATCTTACTCACTTTCAGGGAACCAGAATGAAGAAACAGAAGAAATACACCCCTGGCAACTCTAAACACTTTTATTTCCATCCCGCATTACTTCCTTTTCTTCCTTCCCCGAAGACGTATTTCTACAGTTGCCAGGTTCAAAGCTTTTCACCGCACTCTCCACACATGCCCTTTCTTCTCCTTGAGGACCTTGCCCTAGTGATGATCCTCTCTCTCTCCCCCCTGGATATTTTCCCTCTCTCTACTTCTTTCTCTCTCTCTCTCCTCCTCTGTCTCTCACATTCTTTCTCTCTATATAGGCTCCTCCCAACCACACGCATACAAAGAGTGTAGAGATAAAATAGAAGGCATTTTGATTTTCCCCTTCTCCCACTCTTTCTGGGAATAGAATAGATCCCATTATAATGTAACTCAAATCTGGAGAGGAGACAACCATTCTTTTAGCATAATAAGCCACATGTCCTTTAGGAGCAAGTAATTATTCTTTGTAGCGCTAACAATCTGATTTTGTTGTAGGTGCTCTGTCTAGAGGCAAGGCCTGCTGCATCACACATAGGACCCAGTGCAAAATGAAAATGAGGTCTCTCATTTGAAGCGCGGGGGAAAAGTGCCACTAAAAGTAGCAATAAACAAACTTTCGCCCTTTGTTGAGGGCCCTCTCTGTCAACCTGTCATGGTGTCCTGTTTGTTATTTGATGTTATGCTCCTTTAGACACAGTGATACTTGCTGGTTGTGTGCAGCTCCTCAGAGGTTTCCAGGGACCCGGTGCAGTGACTCAATGCACCACTCACCATCTGCTGGACCCTCTTACTGCCAGTCACTGGGCTGACCTTCTTGAAGGGGAACAATGACTCCAGGCTTGCTTTCCCACAGGCCAATGTCTCCAACTCACAGTGATGGGCCACTGCCAGTGGATGGCATCATCTATGCCAAGACACACTCAGTCCTGAAAGGGGATGTCCAAGGGGCTCATCCCACAAAGTCACACACTGTGCTGCCATGGCGCTGCATGCACTTGCCTGGGTGGGAATAAAGGACAACAGCAGTAGCTTAGGCAAAGATGGCAAAGGAAAGGGTGAGATCTGGGGAGCCAGGTGGCAGGAAGAGCAGGTATCCAAGGAACCTTCCCAGAGACGCAAGACACCCAGTATGACCTGGGTCTTTAACCACCCCCTGCCTCCAACCGACACCAGGGTAAGCTCCAGTGTTTCATCAGACTTTACTTACAAAACACAAACTCAAAGATTAAAATGCTAATAATTTCAAGGCAGTGATAATAGAATCTTCACTGCAACAGCCTCTCAGTATTCACAGAGAGCTAAAGATTAGACACCAAGAAAATGCATTCTTCACCACCATGCTTGCCGACAGACATAGGTAAGAGTAGGAAACTGGAGAGCATTTCTGCTTTCCAAATCTCATGAAAGAACTCTGACTGGTGGAGTCTATTTACTGCAAAAGAGTCAGAGAAGTTAGGTTTTCTCAATGGAGGCTAGAACTAGTTAAGACAAAGCCCCTATTTACCCCTTAATAAT
Organism: Sapajus apella; assembly: GCF_009761245.1. NCBI lineage: Eukaryota > Metazoa > Chordata > Mammalia > Primates > Cebidae > Sapajus > Sapajus apella. The sequence goes on along the minus strand of NW_022436964.1, from coordinate 23,490,588 downwards.
CTTATTCCCACAAAGATCCACAGATTAGACCCTGTGAACACGTAGCCTTCACCACTATTCTTGTTGGTGCAATCCCAGCACCTAATTTCCTGCTCTTTGTGGGTACTGAAACTATTTTTCCCATCTTCTCTGTCATTCTCCCATTATTCCTTCTGTGCATCCTTCAGTCCAGTCATGCTGGTAACTTGTATTTTTCCAAGCAGGCTCCACTTTGGAGTCTCTACTTTTGCCAACAATATCCCCGAAACACCTTTTCCTTCATTTTAAATCTGTGGAACTAACATTCATTCCTCATGGCCCAGTTTACACATCACCTCCTCTGACATCCCCAGTAAAAAGCAATCACCACCTTCCCTCAGTATTCTTTAACCACTTATTGTGTAAAAACCTATTCATCTCATGTCTTGGTGTTGGCACAGCCCCACTAGACCGAGACGTGCATGATGAAAAAATTTTCTTGTTCTTTTTACAGCCCCTCTGCCTAGCTCAGAGTCTAACATATACAGCAAATGTATGTTGACAAAATGAATCTGTTGAGCAGAGCTACAATTCTCTCATATCAGACTTGCTCATAAAGTAGGGAGACTCATATATACTAGTAAATATAGGAACAGGGTATGAATGCTGAATCCATTAGAGCAGAATGAAGTAATTACAGAGCAGAAAAGATAGTTGGTATCTCATAATAAGGGAATAATATAAAGTATAAAACCTCTCTCGTGCTGCCTTTCCTCTGAGGAGTCTAGAATATGGAACTCATCAAGCGGAAGTACCAAACAGAAGCAAGTTAAGTGCCTACCTGTTATTTATAGATCTCCCTCTTGTGGTAATTAGAGAGACTTCATTTTCTTTTACAGTAGTCATAGAGTTTAATAGAAACAAGGCACTGTTCATTTTTTTAAAAACTGCAATATTCATGTGATTTGAGGTACATAAATCCAGTTTCAGCTATCTGTATATCCTTAAGGTCTTAGTCATGAACAACACAGACAAGAAGAATATACAGTTGGCCCTTGAACCCCACAAGTTTGAACTTCACAGGTTCCACTTATAAGCGGATTTTTTCCAACAGAAAGCGGGAAAATACAGTATTCGTGGGATGCAAAACTGTGAAACTGTGCTGACTTTTCATTTATATGGGGTCCGCCAGGCCTGAGTGTGACGGGATTTGGGCACGACCAGATTGGAGCATGCAGAAGGTCTTAGAATCAATCCCTCATGGACACCGAGGGACAACTGCATAGAAAATATTCCAGTGGGTCCTCTCTTCTCAGTGACATCTGGTACTGATTTTTTTTTCTTTTTCTGTAAAGACAGATATTCCAATGAAGATGCAGGGTGAAGTCAAATATTTTATAATGTCAAGATTCAGATTCTTTAATAGAGCATTTTTCTTTGAATAAATAAGATTCTTTCAGTGCTTTAACTACTCTCTTTGGAAATTAGGCCTTTAAGATAAACCATTGCATTGGAGTTGCACCTAAAACAGATGATCCTTTAGAACTGACCATAAGAGTACTGTCGTTTTGGTAATGGTCGAGTCCACCATACTTCCGGAAACCGTGTATAATCACTTCTGACAATGCAGGGTCTTTTCTCTCTGAATTTATCCATTGTACTTAAGGCTTTTCTATAAAAGTATTTGTTATTGGGTACACATGGACATAAAGATGGGACTGGGGACTCCAAAAGGAAGGAGGGAGAGAGGAAGGGAGGGAAGAAACAGCTGAAAAACTTCCTGTTGGGTACTACGTTCACCATCTCATCTCTGGGTGATGGGATCGACAGAAGCCCAAACCTTAGCATCACACAACATAGCCTTGTAACAAGCCTCCACATGTACTTTCTGAATCTAAAGTAAAAATGGAAACTTTACACACACACACACACACACACACACACACATTTATATTTATATATAGAGAGAGAGGGAGAGATTGAGAGAGAGAGAGTGTGTGTGACATGTTCAATACACTTCAGGACAGAAATATAATGAAAGATGGTCTTGTCTTCAAGGGGCTTAAAAATCTAGTAAAGGAGATAAATGACCTACCTAATAATAATAAAGGATAAAAAAAAAAAGACCAAATTCAGTGGTTCTTAAAGTGAATACAAGTGATATATGCAGGAGATTTTTAAAGATATGTTTCTTCTATGTTAAGTTTTAAAAATGATATTTCAGGCCAGGTGCAGTGGCTCATGCCTATAATCCCAACACTTTGGGAGGCCAAGGCAGTTGGATCACTAGGTCATGAGTTCAAGACCAGCCTGACTAACATGGTGAAACCCCATCTCTACTAAAAATACAAAAAATTAGCCAAGTCTGATGGCACACACCTGTTGTCCCAGCTACTTGGGAGGCTGACACAGGAGAATTACTTGAGCCCGGGAGGTGGAGGCTGCAACGAGCCGAGATTGCACCACTGTACTCCAGTCTGGGTGACAGAGTAAGACTCCACCTCAAAGAAAAAAAAGATATTTCAAGGCCAGGTGTGGTGGCTCATGCCTGTAATCCCAGCACTTTGGGAGGCCAAGGCAGACAGATCACTTGAGCTTAGGAGTTTGAGACCAGCCTGGCCAACATGATGAAACCCTGTTTCTACTGTCTCTACTAAAAATACAAAAATTAGCTGGGCATGGTGGTAAGCACCTGTTATCCCAGCTGATGGGGAGGCTGAGGGGAGAAGTGCTTGACCCCAGGAGGCTGAGGTTGCAGTGAGCTGAGATTATGTCACTGCACCCCAGCCTGGGTGACAGAGTGAGACTCCATCTCATAAAAAAATTTTAATGGTATTTCAAAAGAGCATCCTAAGTGATTCTGATATGCAGATCCCGCTCTTTAAGGGCCACTGAACTGGGAGGAGTTCAAAAGACAGAAAGATTACTTCCTGGATGCGGGGAGTAAAAACTAGGATGACTTTGAGAAAGTAGTGACATGTTTAGTGCTAAGTAGTTCTGTGACACAGGAGTGTAATCTCCAATATGTACAGGGACCAGGCAAGTAATATAAATAAGTAAATTAGGTCAATCTAGGTCAAGGTGATGTTAAGGAGTGCTGAGAATAAAGGCAAGCTGGAAAACACTTACCCTTTTTTATATGGACTAACCACTGCCAAGCTACAGGCAACTGTCGCATATAAGAGAAAAAAACTAATATGGCTGGATCTTCCATTTTTTCAAGAGATACCATACATTTCATTTTTTGGCAATTAATTTAAAACAATTTAAAGAACTATGTAGTCCCACAGTGCTGGGGCCAAACCAAACCTGTGTGATCACATTAGGCCTCTGGACTGTTCATCATTAATTGAACCCACACTATTTCAGGCTCCGTGTGAGGTCCCAGAATACATACAACAATTTTGTTGCCTGCAAAGTGCCTACAGTCCAGAGAAAATCAATAAGAAAATGGATGATGACTGTGTCATACAGCCAGAGTCTCACAAAACTGTGAGAGTATAAAGGAAAGAAAACTCACTGCTGAGGGTGAAGTAAGGACTTATTTCCACGTCTTGGCATGATGAAATAAAGACACAGGCGAAGCTAGAAAAGGCTCCAAAGGTGGCCTCTAGTTGCCCTGGCTGCTCATCAGCATAAGACACTCCTATCAGGCCACAACAGTTTACATATACCATGACAATAACCTGAAGTTACTATCTCTTTTCCAGAAATTCCTGACTAAACCACTTTTTGATTTACATGTAATTAAAAATAGTATAAATACTGCTAGCCAACATCCCATACACTGCTACTCTGGGTGCACTGCTTCTGGGTTACCCTGCTCCACAAGGAGCAGTCACTCTGCTGCACACTGCTGCTTCAGTGAACCTGCTTTCTTCCACTGCCAGCAGAATTCCACTGAATTCCATCCTGAGCAAACCCAAGAACTCTTCTGGGCTAAGCATCAATTTGGGGCTCACCTGCCCTGCATCACTGGGATTATGGAAAGCTTCACAGAGGAAGTGGCATGTGAGTTCCATCTAGAAGAATGAGTAAGCATTTTCCAGGTTAACAGCTAGAAACAGCAAGAGGCCAAAGGAACAGCATTTATAAGGCTCAGAAATATGAAAGTATCCCTCTCCAAGAAGATCATCAACTCCACCAGGGCAATATACTTATTCTTTCTTTTTAGTGCATTTTAGGGCTGAGCATAGAAGACCCTCCATAAATAGCTTTGACATATTGTGAAGCTCAAGAATATGAGATAAATAAAAAACAGTTTTCCTAAGTAATCTGTAGAAATTATCAGAATCTCTATAAAGCCCAAAACTCTGGACTCACCTAGGCATACCATGATGTAACAGCTCTCTTCAATTTGAAAGAAAAGGAAGTTTGGAAATTATGAAATTCCCTTCCCAAAGCCACACGTAGCTAACCTTCAACTTCTCACAGGTTGATTATCTAGTAATAAGAAATTCTTATTCTTTGCAGTTCTCTCTCTTTCCTCCTGGATATTTGTGTTATTTTATGATGATATTGTCTCCATCAGAAATTCAGGTAGGAGCCAGGTACCCGGCACATCCACTTGACTACACAGTAATAGCTTTGAGAAAAGCTCAAAGAGCATATATCAAACTCATTAGCGATTTACACATTTTCTGATAATTTAACCATCATATTCTTCTGGTCTCACATTACTGTGGATGAATTGAGTCAGCTAAACACTTCAAAGTTCAAAAGGACTGATGCTTCTGACTGCCTTATTCATAAAGGGATATTGAGTCATCACTCCTTTTGCCACAGAAACTAGGACTTCTAAGCAGAAACACAATTTCTTCACTTAGGCTCTAGACAACAGCTACTAGTTCTCATGAGGACTGATACATCTAGACACTCTCTAAGAGGAATGGATGTGATTTCAAACTATGTTTGTCTTCAAGCAACAGAGTTCAGAAATTCATATTATTTTGTGTTATGAGCAAGAAATGGAAACAGGAAAATATATTGCCATGTGATATACTATGGAGAAACAGTAAGGAGTAGTGTAAAAGCAGAAAAGGTGAAAATAATTTTCTACCTTGGTTTTCTGAAGCCTTTAAATCTATCAGCGTTAAGGAAACAAAAGAAAATATTTCTTTTCCAAACTATCTATTTCTTGGTATATAAATCTCCTTCAGTAGAAACATTTTTCTCTCTTTCTATTCCCTCCCCAACCCCCAATTTATATAGTCCGCTGAAGCTTTCTCAACATCATTTACTAAATATATCACAATATATTCTTTCCCCGAGGCAACCATTTCAAGAGACACCTTCCCCCAATCTGGGAATTTCTCAAATAAATCACCCCATTTGGACTTTCCTCCTTCAATATATTAAATGCTGTAAACACATTGTGAAGGTTATAAAGCTAAAATTCTGCTTTAAAATGTCAACATATTTGGGGTGTAGGCTGAAGGTGCAGAATGACTCCTAAGGGCAAAGTCAATTACCTCTTTGGTTTGTTGACTCTCCAGAACTATTTTACAAATGTTTTTGTTAAAATAATAATCCTCCCCCCAAGAGAAGGCTATGCCAAGCACTTTTTTCCTTCATGTGGTTTTGGAGGAGAACATTTGCAGGAGAACATACATTTCTGTCTTATTTAAACTTAGATCATGACAAGATTTAAGCGCTTCTTGACCCACAGCCAATACTCTTGGCTATCTGTGTAAATATAAATCAATATTGAAGAATGAGAACTTGTTTGAAATGCAAATTCTCACATTTGAGGCCAGGTTATATCATAAAACCAGCATCTCCATATTTCTACTTGTTTCTGTCTAGCAAGCAATAACCTGTGGACGAAATTCGACCCATGGCCTGTTTTATGTGGCCTGTGAGCTAAGAATCATTTTTATATTTTTAAAAATCATAAAATAATAACAATAAAATGCCCACAGAATAATTTCCAAAACCAAATGTATCATTTTAGGACCCAAAGCCTAAAATATTTACCATCTGAAAAAGTACGCTGACTCTTGATCTAGGCAAATAGATACCTTCCTATTGTTCAGGTCCTTATCAAATCTCCAAGGCACAGTTAACTCTATCTATCCAGCTTCACTTAGACAACTTATGATATAAACAATTCACAAAAATAAGAGAAAGCTCTTGCACATTTAATTTTGTGATTCATTTTGTGTATTGTCTTGGTTTAGGTTCGCCTGGAAGCATAGAAGCAAACCACAAGACAAAGATTAGAGTGTAAGAGCTTTATTTGGGAGATAATCCCAGGAAACACTGATAGGAAAGGAGGAAGTGAGATACAGCAATGTGATGGTTAATACTGAGTGTCAACTTCATTAGCTTGAAGGATGCAAAGTATTGTTCCTGTGTATGTCTGTGAGGGTGTTGCCAAAGGAGATTAACATTTGAGTCAGTGAACTGGGACAGGCAGGCCTGCCCTCAATCTGGGTGGGCACCATCTAACAAGCTGCCAGTGTGGCTATGATCAAAGCAGGCAGAGGAACGTGGAAGGACGAGACTGGCTGAAGTTTCTGGCTTCTATCTTTCTCCCGTGCTGGATGCTTCCTGCCCTTGAACATCAGACTCCAAGTTCTTCAGCTTTCGGACTCTTGGACTTACACCAGTTATTTGCGAGGGGCTCTCTGGCCTTTGGCCACAGACTGAAGGCTGCACTATTGGCTTCCCTACTTTTGAGGCCCTGGGACTCAGACTGGCTTTCTGGCTCGACAGCTTGCAGACAGCCTATTGTGGAAGTTCACCTTGTGATCCGGATGTGAGTCAATTCTCCTTAATAAACTCCCCTTCATACATACCTCTATCCTGTTAGTCCTGTCCCTCTAGAGAACTCTAATACAGTCAAGAAGCAGCCACTAAGTAGGAGCAGATCAAGCAAATTTTCTATTGTGGTTAAATGAAATTTAAACCTGCAGGGGAACTCCGGTTGGTATAGAACAGGCATCTCAGAGTTATTCCACATGTGAAGTGAGGGAGTTAGGGCAGGAAAACGTAAACTCTCATCAGACTTTCGTTGATGGCTGCTTCCAAAATCATGTGCTTCTCCAGTACTTCCAGCGTGTTGCTCAGCTGAGGCCAGCAGTGTGGCCTTCAGTCATCACAGAAAGCCATCAGTGGATGCTAGTGGCTGGAAATCAACTGAAGGTATGGTTTGAGGAGACAGGGGTCGGGCACTAAAAATACCTGCTACATTCCATTTCTTGCAATGCCCCGCATTTTAAATAAACTCAGACTGTCACTGCTTCTCGAAGGTGGTTGCAATTTCTATAACAAAACAAAAACTTACAACAGAAGAGTCAGTGGGAAAAACGTAAGTCTACTTCCACAAATTATATTTTTGTCTCTTCTTCCTACCATGCATAATAAATGCTCCTTGCCTTTAGTCAAGCACTTTTTTCAATCTAAATTGCTTTTATCCTCCAGGATTCTAAGCTCCTAGTTAATATGCCCTTGGCAGGCTGTAGTTACTGGGCTTGCTTGCCCATTCACAATGAAAAATGGGCTTGAATATACCTAGGAGTAGTTCATTGAATTCCCTGAGCTCTAGATACACCTCCTGCCCCCTCACATAGCCATAATCTTATCTCTGTATGGTAATCATGGGTATCTATCCTTATCACTTCTTAGCCTTCTTGTTTACATGCATCAGGAGCCCACAATGTCCAAGCTGCAATCATAGCTTTAGGATTAGTGGAACCATTAATGTGTCCCTTAGTAAAAATGTCCTCCACCTACTCCCACGGGAGACCAGAACCTGTGGTTTAGTAGAGACTAAATTTGTGAGGGTGAGAAGCAGAAATTTCTCACATAGGTCACTGGGAGCAATGGAAATCGTCATTCCTTCTTCCGTATCTTGCTTTCCAGAATCAAGTTCTCTAACTATTGAGGACTCAACCCTGTATAATGGACATTATTTCAAAATACATATCACACCATGAAAGACAGTAGCCCAACCATGAAGGGTATTCACCAAGCCAGCTGAATGTTGCAGTGCTTTAAGTGGCCATTGCAACAATCCCACCAGGTAGCAGCACCAGAATTGGGAGGCATATTTTAAGATCTGTGGATCCCATGGTCCTAAGGTGCTCATTGTCATACCATTTTTTCCCGAAAAAATAGGTTGCTTAATTCAAAGTGATGCAGGCTTCTGTGATAATAAACAACAAGCACATAATCACTCAGGATCCTCAGACAGAAGTGCCAGCTAAGTCATTGTATACAAGGAAGGCAAACCCATGCCTAGAACCATATTATTATATTAATATGGTAATCAACTTGCCATGGAGGAACTAGATTTAATGAAGAATGGTAGTACACCGAGAGCTCAGCATACTGCTGACATTTTGGAGAGTCTGCAGTGGCCACTGGGTCAGCCTTGGTGAAAAAGCGTCCTTGTGGCTGGGCTCATGCACAGCCTCCCTCTGTCACCATGGCTACTTTAATCCTAAATTCATTGTACAAATACTGGTGGCCAAAGACAAAACTTCACTGGCTTCTACTGGGTAAGTCATTGATGGAACCTGGTTGTTTAGTGTCTCCTTTAGTGAGCATCAATAGAAAAAACAGAGATTTGTCAACTTTGTGCACACTTCTATAGAACTAACTACACATCTATTCCCTACATCAGCTCAAGTTCCTAGTCAGGTATACTCTGCAAAACTTTGCACAACAGGAGCATTTTCCCTCATCACTGTCTCCTAGGGCCACTCCTGATTGTGGCTGTAGTGCACCAACAGTTCACACTACAACCCTTTTGTGATCCAGGCCTGGATACTATCCTCCTCTATCAGTAGGTCATTGTGAACCCCTGGAAGCCACAGGCATGTGAGCTAAAGAAGAGGCATCAGTACAACAGAGGTAAGTGGCGTGGGAGCCTCAGCAACCTGTTCATCAGCTGCACCCTGGGGACCTGCTCAGGCCTAGTCCTGAGTACACTATTTTCATCATACAATGGATTGCTACCGAAAGCTCTCCCAGCTTTACCTCTTAATAGCTCTGACAATATCCAACTCATCACAATGAGCTTCAATTGCACAATCATTTAATGTCCTCCATGAGGCTGAAGAGCATGCCAGGAACTGCATCTCAAACAATGAATACTCTTCTGCTGCAGATGGCATGGCTTTGCTCCAAGGGTCTGTTCTATGACTCTCCTATTGGGGTTTGCCAGAGACCCTGTCACAGACACCTCTAACAACTTGAGATGTGCTGAGTCATATGGCCCAATCAGCCATACTGAACTTGCACTGAAAACTGATACTGCTGTAGAAACCTCTTTCTTATACCGCATTCAAAACTGGTAGCCTTATGAGTCACAGGATAAATGAGTTGGATATATTCCCAAATGTGGTTGGTGCTATAACCAAAGTTTTCATAACAAGTATATGTCTATTTCTTAGTGGTAGGAGATACAAAGGAAAAGTCTAACATAACATGTATCCAGACCCCTGATCCCTAGAGGCTTCATCTTCGCGGCAGGTGCCCGCATTTGGTAGGATTTATGTCCCACCCAGCAGTGTGCCTGTGTCTTACAAGAGCATCCAGAATGCTTGCCACTCCCTGTTCCCGAGGCCCAATTAACATGATACTGCAGTAATAAAATGAATATGATACAACAATATTAAAAAGTCAACAATAATATAACCAAATTTTAATGTAAACTTTTATTACCAAAATCTTAGGGAATAATTAGAGTCTAAAAATTAAATTCCCATGGAAGTTAAAGCCCCAAGTAATTAAAGTGTCAAATTAAGTTATTTTGTTCTCATGAGTTAGAAGTCCTAAGGAAACGAAGTCCAAATTATTTCTTCCCAATTTCTCCTTTTGGTCAATTCAATTTCAGAGTTCTCAATGCCTGGATGGAGTTAGGAGTATTTTAACCGATATGTTCTTTAGCAGTGGTCTTGCACTGAAATGCATGTAGTTTTCTTTTAGGAAACTACAATTTAACTTACCAAGTTAATTTAATGGCAAGTCTTTATTGTGCCTGAATTCTTAAAGTTTAATTAGTTAGGGTATACCCACCATATTTAGAAGGAAGCCAGTCCCTCAAGGAATTTCCTCAAGGTCATATAGCTAGCTAGTAAGTGGTAGCACTGACAGGCAAATCCTAGGCAGCTGCCCTGAGACCCAGTGCTCCTAATCACCGTGCACTCCTCACTAGCTTCAGTCTTGCCCACATGCTGGTTAATCTATGCCAGGTCTCCAGAATTTAAAGTCAGCTCACTTGGACTTTAAATTCATTAAGGTACTACATATTTGGAACTATATATTTGGTTACTGTATATTTGGCACCATATATTTGGTTACTGTATATCTGGCACTATATATTTGAGTACTATGTATTTGGCACTATATCTTCACCATATTTTGAAGAGAAAAATCCATTATCTTTTCCCTCAGAGGATAATGCAGTCTTTTTTGAAAAGCAGCAACTACTATCACCAGATGTTATTTGAGGAAGCTTTCTTTTCCATCTTCTGTATTTAACGCATTCTATTTCCCATTTCCCCTTTGAGGTCCTAGACTCCGGCACCTCAAGACTGGGATGAGTATGGACTCTATCAAGTAACATGGCATCTACATTCTTTTGTGAGAAGTCACTTTCAGTGCTGTACCACAGCGGCTTAAAAAAAAAAATCCAACTCTTAACAAAGAATTCCTGAGACCTAAGAAACAAACTCCAAGGTAATGTTTTCCCTCATTCATAATGAGCTAACCTATGGTCAACTGGGAACAAAATGGTGATCACTTTTGAGCCTGAAGACCAATGGTGTCAGGCTGAACCCAAGCGTATCCCTTTCTTGTCAATCTCCTTACCCCTTACCCTTAATCTACAATGGAATTTGGGTCAACCAATCTAATTCTATCCATCTAACATGTACAAATCTCAGCTGACTTTCACTTTACAAGGAGTAAATACTGTACTGCTTCCAATGTGTAAAAAGCTTGTATTTGGAAAGGCACTTCTCCTAATATTGGCCTCAGTTACACCCATGTGGCTTATATTCAAGTGATACCTACACCCTGAGGCCATCCAGGCCTTTTAAAATCATCCCGTGATGTTGGCAGCTTCTGAGAGAAAGAATGACATGTACACTTCCTGTGGGAAGCTCCACTTCTGAAGGTGAAAAGTCTGGGCTATGAATGCCAAATTTCTCTTCCTAAAATTGTAGTAAGTCAGCTCATCTCCACTCCTCTAAGAGAGGTGTTTCCACCAAGAGAGGAGATCACATGGAAGGAAAGTCTGTAATTAGAGAATAAGCATTTTCTCCTACAAATGACTAGAAAGATTCCTGCACATAATCTTAGAAAATTAAGTTTTGCTTTTGCTTGAAGATGTAAAGACCATGACGTGGAAAAAAAGGGTCCTCATGCTCAAAAATAAACAAATAAGGGAAAACACATAGATTAGGTTGGCATCTATGTAGAATAACAGTGTATCTTGTCTCTAAATAACACATATACATACATTTCACCTCCAATGGCTATTATGAATTCAACCAGATTTTTAAGGAAAGGAGAAGAAATAAAAGGATAACAGTTAGGTCTTCTTTCTTTCTTCCGAACAGGCAAGGCCCTGGAAACCAGAACTGATGAAGAAAAACTTCTGCTGATGAATGCTAAGATGACACTCATGATCAAACCTGCTTCCTCAGTGTATGAGAATTACCAACTCCCTCATCTTTTCATAGCTGAAACCACCTTTGCAAAGATTATGACAGTGAGAGGAATCTAGCATGGCTGATTCTATCATCTTGCTTCTGGCCTTATAGGCTGGTTGTCCTCACCTGTTCCTGGGCACAGACAACAGAAAAATTTGGCTTATAGTTTAATTTTAAAGCAAGGATGATCATAATAGTCCTTCCCAAAACTTAACCCCTTTGTAAAACTGATGAAAACGCATAAGATTGGGATTTTGAGAGGGGTGTGAATTCTGCTAAGATGCAGGCATAAACTATTACCAGCCATTATTCTGGAGGTAGCAAGACTTGTAACTTCCCCACTTACTCCTGTAGGTAGCATCACTACCGCAGAATCTAAGATTGACCTTTTGAGATGTCTTTTCTTTTGCATTTCTGGTAACTGGCTGACTCCACTCAGACCCACAATTGATGACTGAATTGGTCCTGTGGTCCCCACCCAGAGGCTGACTCAACACCCAAGGACTCTTTTCCATACCCCGATGATTTCATCCCCAACAAATCAACATTTCCCATTCCCTAGGCCCCTGCCCACCAAGCTATACTTGAAAAACCCTAACCTTTGAGCTTTCAAGGGAGACTAATGTGAGTGCTAACTCTGGTTTCCCCATATGGCCAGCCTTGTGTTAATTGAACAGTTTCTTTACTGTAATGCCATGGTCGCGGTGAACTGGTTTCGTTTATGCAGTGGGCAGGAAACACCTGTCAGGTGATTACACAGCCCCTTTTGTTGCATTGAAAGTGAAGATATTGATGTTTTCTCTATCTTATCTTACAAGGCTGCATAAAACTCAAGCAAAGAAAGGAAGGGCTTTGTACACTATAGAATGAGCCACACATGTTCAGTGACATCCCTCTTTCTCGTGTAAGAGGTGAGTTTGTTTTCTTCATTAGTTGCTTAGTTTGGGTCAGTGTTACTTGATTTCAGGCTGTGTTTACTCATCTGCCCAACTCAGCAAGAATTTCCAATCCATTTTCAAACATAAAGCATTTTGGCCACCATGATTTACTACAGTGGATCCTAACAAGATTTTTCTAATTCTGTCTCTTTTTCAGTTTCCTTGAAGCAGATTTAAGTCTGGATTATCTGTCTGGGCGGCCTCTAAGCACACTTTGGGCACTATTTTTTCTAAACTTCATTGGCCACCACTTCAATTTTTCTATTTGTCCCTTTCCTTCACATATTAACTCCCATTCACAATTGCTACAAAGAGAATAAAATACCTAGGAATACAACTAGCAAGGGACATGAAGGACCTCTTCAAGGAGAACTACAAACCAATGCTCAAAGAAATAAAAACAGACACAAACAGATGGAAAAACATTCCATGCTTACGGTTAGGAAGAACCAATATTGTGAAAATGGCTATATTTCCCAAAGTAATTTATAGATTCAATGCTATCCCCATCAAACTACCAGTGACCTTCTTCATAGAACTGGAAAAACCACCTTAAACTTCGTATGGAGCCAAAAAAGAGCCCATATAGCCAAGACAATCCTAAGCCAAAGGAACAAAGCTGGAGGCATCATGCTACCTGACTTCAAACTATACTATAAGGCTATAGTAATCAAAACAGCATGGTACTGGTACCAAAACAGAGATATAGAGCAAGGGAACAGAACAGAGGCCTCAGAATCAATGCCACACATCTACAACCATCTAATCCTTGACAAACCTGACAAAAACAAGCAATGGGGAAAGGATTCCCTGTTTAATAAATGGTGTTGGGAAAGCTGGCTAGCCATATGCAGAAAGCTGAAACTGGAACACTTCCTTACACCTTATACAAAAATTAACTCCAGATGGATTAAAGATTTAAACATAAGACCTAACACCATACAAAGCCTGGAAGAAAACCAAGGCAAAACCATTCAGGACATAAGCATAGGCAAGGACTTCATGACTAAAACACCAAAAGCAATGGCAACAAAAGCCAAAATAGACAAATGGGACCTAATTAAACTTACGAGCTTCTGCATAGCAAAAGAAATAATCATTAGTTTGAACTGGCAACCAACAGAATGAGAAAAAATTTTTGCAATCTACCCATCTGACAAAGGGCTAATACCGAGGATCTACAAAGAACTAAAACAAATTTACAAGAAAAAAACAGGCAACCCCATCAAAAAGCGGATAAAAAATATGAACAGACACTTCTTAAAAGAAGACATTTATGCAGCCAACAAATATATGAAAAAATGCTCATCATCACGGGTCATTAGAGAAATGCAAATCAAAACCACATTGAGATACCATCTCATGCCAATTAGAATGACGATCATTAAAAAATCTGGAGACAACAGATGCTGGAGAGGATGTGGAGAAATAGGAACACTTTTACATTGCTGGTGGGAGTGTAAATTAGTTCAATCATTGTGGAAGACAGTGTCGCGATTCCTCAAGGACCTAGAAATAGAAATACCATTTGACCCAGCAATCCCATTACTGGGTATATGCCCAAAGGATTATAAATCATTCTATTATAAAGACACATGCACACGAATATTCATTGCAGCACTGTTTACAATAGCAAGGACTTGGAACCAACCCAAATGATGAAAGAACAGGAAACCCAACACTGCATGTTCTCACTCATAAATGGGTGTTGAACAATGAGAACACATGGACAAAGGGAGGGGAACAACATACCCTGGGGCCTGTTGGGGGATGAGGAGGTAGGGGAGGGATAGCAGGGGGTGGGGAGATTGGGGAGGGATAACATTAGGAGAAATACCTAATATAGGTGACGGGGGAATGGATATAGCAAACCACCATGGCACACCCACTTATGAGTAAGAACATGTGGCATTTGGTTTTCTGTTCTTGTGTCAGTTTGCTTAGAAGTATGGCTTCCAGCTTCGTCCATGTCCCTGCAAAGGATATGAACTCATCCTTTTTTATGGATGCCTAGTATTCCATAGTGTATATGTGCCACATTTCCTTTATCCAATCTATCATTGATGGGCATTTGGGTTGGTTCCAAGTCTTTGCTATGTGCTATATCTATGTAGCCATCCTGCACAATCTGCATATGTACCCCAGAACTTAAAATATAATAAAAAAAATAGAAAAGGTAACTACAACTTAGTGAGCATTTACTACATGCCAAACATTGTGCTAAACACTCTATATAAATTATTTAATCCTCACAACAGTTCTAAAGGAAGCAGAATTTCTATCTGATGGAGGAGATAATTATGACAAGTTATCAATAACTACTGAATTGCACATATGCATGTGTGCACTCACATACAAAAAATTACTAAGATTTATGGTAGGTATGCAGAATCCTTGCAAAGAGTCACTGGTACTTCTTTTGTGGAATCCTTTCTTTGTCCCAAGAAAAGCCTCACAAGTTCATAAGCTAAGTTCACTTGGCCATCTGACCAGCTTCGTTACTTGGACTAAGAAATGATATCTCACTAAATCCTTGCAATGAGTCCACATTATAGGAATTATCCTTCTCATGTTGTGCATGGGGAAATACTATTTTAAAAGGTGGCTAAGTTTGAGCCAGTTACTCTAAGAAAACAACAGAATTCCTCTTGAGGAAACAAATTGATTTTTTATTTGAGAGGCCATGTTTATGAAATATATAGCTAGAGCCTAGTCTGGATTAAGAATAAATAGAGAAAATAATAAATGTTCTTATTCTGCCTAAGAAGACAGCAGATAATTCTTCTTCAAAGAGTGAAAGGAAATTTGTGTTTAATTTTGATTTGAAATTCCCATCAGTGATACACTGGATAAAGAAAATGTGGTACATATACACCATGGAATACTATGCAGCCACAAAAAGCAATGAGATTATGTCCTTTGCAGGGACATGGATAGAGCTGGAAGCTGCTATCTTCAGCAAAAAAACATAGGAACAGAAAACCAAACACTGTATGTTTTCACTTACAAGTGGGAGCTGGATGATGAGAACATATGGATACAGTAGGGGGAAAACACATACTGGGCCCTGTCATGGGGTGCAGGAGAAGGGGGAGCACCAGGAAGAATTGCTAATGGATGCTAGGTTTAATATCTAGCTGATGGATTGATCTGTTTAGCAAACCACCATGGCACACATTTACCTATGTAACAAAACTGCACATCCCACACGTGCCCCAGAACTTAACAAAAGTTAAACAAAAAAATTTTTTTTGATTTGGTGTGGGCTGTTTGGTTTGGTGCGGTAGGAGTACAGGTCTTACAGAAGCAAAAAGCCAGGAATGGGTCCTCAGGAAAGGATGTGTCCCAGAGACAAGGAAGCAGACAGTACAGAAGAAAGTTTTCAATGAATATTTCTTGTGGAAAGGAATAATTGGTAAACCAGTGAAACAAGAACATTGGTGTTCACATACAGATGCTTCCAATTATGTATGAAAATCTCTATTTTCCACATACATCCAGTAAAAGAAGTGTGTCACACACACCAAGTCTTGTTTTAGTCATATTTTGTAAGCATGACAATGACTTGAAGAAAATCAAAATATTTTACCCCAAAACACATTTCTTTGACATATTTTGAAATGACTGCCACAGGGCCAGCAGACCAAAGTGGCCCCAAAATTTTGTAGGGGAAATTTTCATCTGTAAAGAATCTCCATTAATGCAACCAAGACTTCTCTTTCTAGGCCTTTCCCAGATCGAGAATAGATTAACGGAGAGTCTGACATCTTTAAAGCTCTAGGGGAAAAAAAATATCAATTTACCATTTATTCTCTCTGAGGGTTGCTACCTGTGAGATCTCATGTACATAACAAGGCCATCTTTGCTAGACAAGCCTCTTTCTTTCTCCCTTCCATAATCTTTCTTACCACTAAAACCTGTTTGTGGCAATTCTCTGAATCCCCATTCTTTCTATAACCTGAAAATGGTATTATAAGCTTCTGTACCTCACTGGGAGTTGGGTTCTTCATTCTGAAGGCTCTTGTGTACACGTGTTACCTGGACCACCAACCTGAAGTGCCCTACCTTATCTAGCCATAGATCATGATATAGCAGAACTCTTTCTGCTCTACTCCCAAGCAGATTTCTAGGCATTCAGAGCACCCACTCAGCTAGATCAACAGCCTGACCTGCTCCACCCATCCTGTGCCAAGATCCTGGTTCAGAGAAGCCCTCTCTGTCTCATGCCCAGGCAGATCTCCAGGCATTTAGAGCACTCGCTCATCTAATTCAGCAGCCCATGCCACCTCACTCTTTCTGGACATAGATCATGGCGCGATGACTCCCTCTCCACAGCAGACCAGGCAGGTCTGCAAGCACCCAGAACATCCACTTGCCTGAATAAGCAGACCAGCTGACCCACACTTCCTGTGCTGAGATCCAGGTACAAGAGGGCCCTCACTGCTACATGTTCAGGCAGATCTCCAGGCATTCAGAGTGCCTACTTTCCTGGGTCAGCAGCCTAAGTCACCCCACCCTTCCTGTGCACAGATCTTGCTTTGGGGGCACCTCTCCACTCCATGTGCAGGCAGATTTCCAAGACTTTCCCACTCACCCAGACCAGCTGCCTGACCCACCCCCAACACTTACTGTACAGAGATATTGGCAAAGAGAAGCCCTCTCTGGTCCACGCCAAGGCAGAACTTCAGTCATTCAGAGCACCAGCTCTCCTGGATAAGGAGCCTAAGCCACCACACCCTTCATGTGCAGAGATCCCAGTGCAAGGGGGCCCTCTATGCTACATGCATAGGTAGATTTGCAGGGATTTGGGTCACTTGCTTGCCTTGTTGAGCAGCCTGAGTCACCCCACCTCTCCTGTGCAAAGATCTTGATACAGGAGGTCCCTTTGCTCCACACTCAAGCAGGACTATAGGCACATGAAGCAACTACTTTCCTGGATGGGGCGTTTAGGCTGTCCCCAACCCCTATGCAGAGAACTTGTGACTGAGGGGGGTTTCCCAGTTCCACGCCTAGGCACACCTCAGGGCTCCTGGTGGCCACCCACTGGATTCTTCATCAGTGCTGGTGCTTGTGCCTGCCATTGGCAGACCTATAGGTGAGACTTTGCAGACTAGTCCCACCATCTTGCCCCCTGCAGCCTGCTGACCCAGTATACCAGGGAGCTCAGAGCATTGTGCACTCCTTGAATCAGCCTACTGCCTAAGGCAGTGGAGAGATTCTCCTGGTAATCAAGGATCAAAAATATACCCAGCCATGTTGGTTGCAGCCAGCTTTTACCCACAGCATCATCTACCAACTTGTAGCTTGAACCACTTAGCCCAATATAAAACCTGCCAAAGGAAATACAAAGAGGTATAAAAACAAAGCCAAAAGACTCTACCCAATAAAAGTGGGGGAAAGGGAAAGATAAGACACAATAAGAGTATATGGGAAAAAGAAAAAATCTTACCTACATTAAAATAATTACACAAATTAGAAGTGTCAGTGTCTCTAGATGTGAAAGAATTGGTGCAAGAATCATGACATCATGAAGAATCTGAATATGACACCATCAAAAAATCACACTAGCTCTCCAGTGGTCCCTAAAGAAAAAGGAAACTCAGAAAAGACAGACAAAGAATTCAATGCATAAATTTCACGAAAGCTCAGTTAGGTCCAAAATAATACTGAAAATCAATACAAAGAAACTTCTAAAGCAATTCAAGAAATTAAGAAAAAGATAAGCATCCTAACAAGAAATTAATCAGAGGTTCTGGAATTGAAGAATTCAAGGAATTTCAAAATATAACTAAAATATTTATCAACAGACTGAATCAAGAAGAAGAACAAATCTCAGAGCTTGATGGCTGGTTTTTTTTTTTTTAGCTAACTCAGTCAGAAAAAAAGAAAAAGAAAAAGAATATTTTTAAATGAAGAAAACCTTCACAAAATATAGGATTAAGAAAAGCAAACCTATGAATTATTAACATTCCTGAGAGAGAAGGGTGAAAAGTAAACAAACTGAAAAACATATTTAATAAAACAATTCAGAAAATGTTTTTAATCTTGCAAGAGAGGCAAATATCCAGATACAAGAAATCCAGAGAACACCTGTGAGATACTACACAAAATGAATATCACAAGGCATATAGTCACCACAGTGCCTATGTCAATACTGAAGAGAAAATCTTAAAGGCAGCTGGAGAAAAAGATCAGATCACATACAAAGAGAACTGCATCAGGCTAACAGCAAACTTATCAGCAGAAACTTTACAAGCCAGGAGATTTGGGAGGCCTATATTCAGCATTCTTTAAAAAATGAAATTTCAACTAAGAATTTCATATCCTGCCAAATTAATCATCATAGGTGAAGGAGAAATAAAATCTTTTCCAGACAAGCAAGCATGAGGGGAATTTATTACCACTAGGCCAGCCTTACATGAGATCCTTAAGGGAGTTCTAAACATAGAAGCCAAAGAAAAAAATACCTGCTACTACAAAAATACATTTAAGTATATAGCTCACTTACTCTATAAAGCAACTACACAATAGAAACTACAAAATGATCAGCTAACAGCTTAACAGTGGGATCAAAACCTCACACATCAATATTAACCTGGAATGTAAATTGTCTAAAGGCTCCACTGAAAAAGCACAGAATTGAAAGCTGGATTTTAAAAAATATTAAGTCCCATTCATCTGCTATCTTCAAGAGACCCATCTCAGATGTAATAGCACCCATGGGCTCAAAGTAAAGGGTTGAAGAGGGATCTATCACACAACAGAAAACAAAAAAGAGCAGGGGGGCCACTATTTTTATATTAGATAAAACAGACTTTGAACCAAAAACTGTAAAAAAAAGGACAAAGAAGGGCATTACATAATAATAAAGCATTCAATTCAACAAGAAGACTTAATTATCCTAAATATATATATGTATCCAACATTAGAGAACATACATTCATAAAACAACTAATTCTAGACCTTTGAAAAGATTTAGATAGCCACACAATAGTAGTGGGTAACTTCAAAACCCCACTGACAGTGTTAGACAAATCATCAAGGCACAAAACTAATGAAGAAATTCTGGACTTAAATCAGCAAACAATCAAGTGCATTGGCTACACATCTACAGAATACTCCACACTCAACCCATAGAATACACATTCTTCTCATATGCATAAGGACAATACTCCAAGATTGACCACATGCTTGGCCATAAAGCCAGTTTCAACAAATTCAAAATAATCAAAATCATACCTCGAAGTCATTCTGCAAAGCCAGCATCGCCTGGCAAAGACACAACAAAAAAAGAAAATGACAGACCGATATCCCTAATGAACATAGATTTAAAAACCCTCAACAAAATGCTAGCAAACCAAATCCAGCAGCACATCAAAGAGTTAATTTACTACAATCAAATAGGTTTCATTCCTAGAATGCAAGCTTAGCTCCATGTACTCAAATCAATAAATGTGATTCACCACATAAACAAAATTTAAGACAAAACTTATATGATTATCTCAATAGATGCAGAAAAATCCAACATCCCTTCATGATACAAATCCTCAAGAAACTAGGCATCAAAGGAACATAGTTGAAAATAATAAGAGCCATGTATGACAAACCCACAGCCAACATCATACTGAATGGGCAAAAGCTGAAAGCAATCCTCTTGAGACCTGGTACAAGACAAGGATGCTCACCGTCACCACTCTTATTCAACATAGTACTGGAAGTCATAGCTAAAGCAATCAGGCAAAAGAAAAAAATAAATTAAAAAGAAACCAAATAGAAAAAAAATAAATCAAACTCTCTCTTTGCTGATGATGATTCTGTACCTAAAAAACCCAAAAGACTTCACCAAAAGGGTCCTGGAACTGATAAACTGCTTCAGTAAGGCTTCAGGATACAAAATTAATATACAAAAATTAGTAGCAGACAGGGGAGACAAAACAAGATTGCCAAACAGAAACCTCTAGAGATCATTCCTCAACAGGAACACCAAATTGAACAACTTTTCAATTCTCAAAAAAGCACTTATTCAGAATCCAAAATCAGATGAGGAATCACAGTACCTAGTTTTAACATCACATTAGAATCACATTAGAGAAAGAGGTGCTGAAAAGCATAGAAAAGACAGCCTTGAATTGCCTACACTACCACTCCTCCATGCGCCAGCAGTGGCTGCATGGTCCAGAAAGAGAATCTGTGTGCTTGGAGGAGGGAGAGTGCAGTAACTGTAAAAGGTTTCATTGGAATTCAGAGCTACCCTGTCACAGCAGAAAGCAACAAGGGGTGACACTCAGCCAGTGCCCACAGAGGGAAAGTTTAGATGAGCCTTAGCCAGAGGTAAATAATCTATACTAGTCATCAGAACCTGGATTTCAGCAAACCTCAACATCAATGGCTAAAATTCTTTGAGGTATTAAATAAACTTGAAAGGTAGTCTAGTCTACAAGGACAGCAATTCCTGGTGCTTTGCTGACCTCAGAGCCAGTGAACTTGAGGTGCATGTGACCTAGTAACACAATAGCCAGGGCAATCATCGGAGCGCTTGTGTCACCATCCCCCAAACCCAGGCAGCACAGCTCACAGCTATGAGAAATCCTCCTTTCTTTGGCTTGAAGAGAGGAGATGGGAGAGTAAAGAAGGCTTTGTCTTGTAATATTGATATCAGCTCAGTCAAAGAATAGGACACCAGGCAGATTCCTGAGGCCCCCGTTCCAGGCCCTAGCTCCAAAATGACATTTCTGGACACCCCCTGGGCCAGAAGGGAATCTACTTACTTTAGAGAAAGAACAAAGTTCTGGCAGAATTCATTACCTGCTAAATAAAGAGCCCTTGGCCCCTAAATAATCAGCAATGGTAGCCAGGCAATATTTGTTGTGGGCCTTGGATGACACTCAAACCTGTGCTGGCTTCAGGTGTGACCCAGCACATTTCCAGGTATGGTAAAAATGGGGAAGGATTTCTTCTGCTTGAAAAAAGGAGAGAGAAAAGTAAAGGCAACTGTCTTGGAGCTTGTGTACCAGCTCAGCCACAGCGAGGAAGACAACCAAGTAAGTTTCTGGAGTTCTCCATGCCAGACCTTAGCTCCTAGACAGCAATTCTAGACTTGTTCTTAGCCAGAGGAGACTCCTGGCCCTAAAGGGAGAGACCCAGGCCTGGCAGCATTCATCACAATCTGACTAAAGAGACTTTGGACCATGAATGAACACTTGCAGTAGCCAGGAAGTATTCTCCATGGCCCTAGGGCAGTAATGGCCACAAAGATATTCCTCTGCTTGTGGAAAGGGGAGGGAAGAATGGGAAAGACTTTGTCTGGTAGCTTGGATTTCAGTTCAGTTGCAGTACAATAGAGCATTAGGTAGATACCTAAGGTTCCTGAGTCCAAGACCTGACTCTGGGATGGCATCTCTAGACTTGTCCTGGGCCAGGGGCAACTCATCAACCTGAAGAAAAGGATAGAAGCCTGAATGGATTTTCTACCTGCTGATTGTGCGGACCTTTGACCTTGAGCCAGGAAGTGGTCACTGCAGGCCTTGGTTGAGACCTTGGTTTCAGGTGTGACCCAGTAGTCTCAGTGGTGGTGGCCACAGAAATGCTTGTTTCACTCCTCTTGCAGACTCAAGAGGTACTACTCTGGTTATCTTAGCTAAGATCCAAGAAATTCCCTAGATTACCAGGCAGAGACTCTTTTTCCCTTCCATTATTTTCTCTAAAACAAATAGAGTCTCTCTGTCTGTGTTGAGCTGCCTGGACTTGGGAGAGAGGGGAACCAAGACCATGAATCCCTCTACGAGTCTGCAAGTGTCACAGTGTTATTGGACTTGGGGTGTCCCCTAATGCACATATGGCTATTATGGCAAGACTTAGATCCCAACACCAAAGTCCCTTTCAATATTTGAAAAGCCTTTCCAGGAAGGACAAATATAAACTAGCCCAGACTGCAATGCCTACAGCAAGTACTTATGTCTTCAATACCCAGACACTGATGAACATCTACAAATATCAAGACCATCCAGGAAAACTTGTCCTTACCAAATGAACTAAATAAGGCAACAGTGACCAATCCCAGAGAGAGAGAGAGAGAGAGATGCAGCCTATCAGACAGAAAATTCAAAATAGCTGTTTTGAGGAAGTTCAATGAAATTCAAGATACCACAGAGAAGGAATTCAGAATCCTATCAGATAAATTTAATGAAGAGGTTCAAATAATTTTCATAAGTCAAGCAGAAATTCTGAAGTAGAAAAATTCAACGGACATACTGAAGAATGCAACAGAGTCTCCCAGTATCATAGTTAATCAAGCAGAAGAAATAATTAATAAGTCAAGGTAGGCTATTTAAAACTACAAAATCAGGGGAAACAAAAGATAAAAGAATAAAAAGGAATGAAGCATGCCTAAAAAGATCTAGATAATAGCCTCAGAAGGGAAAATATAAAAATTCTTGGCCTTAAACAGAAGATAGAGACAGAGATCAGGGTAGAAAAATGATTCAAAGGAAAACTAATGGAGAACTTTCCAAATCTAGAGGAAGATATTAATGATCAACTACAAGAAGGTTATAGAATGCCAAGCAGATTTAACCCAAATAAGACTACCTCAAGGCATTTAATACTCAAATTCCCAAAGGTCAAGGGTAAAGAAAGAATCATAAAAGCAACGAGAAAAAATATAATAATAGTAACATAAAAAGAGCTTCAATACATCTGAAGGGAAACTTCTCAGTAGACACTTTATAGGGCAGGAGAGAGTGGCATGACATATTTAAAGTCTAGAAGGGGAAAAACTTTTATCCTAGAATAGCATATCAATAGAAATATCCTTCAAGCATGAAGGAGAAATAAAAACTTTCTTAGATAAACAAAAGCTGATTTTGTCAACACCAGAACTGTCCTGCAAGAAATACTAAAGGGAATTCTTCAATCTGAAAAAAAAGAATTTAATGTGCAGTAAGAAACCATCAGATGGTATATAACCCATTGTTAAAAGTAAGTACAAAGACAAACAGTGTTATAATACTAATTGTGGTATGTAAACTACACATATGTTGTGTAGAAAGACTAAAGAAGGAACCTATCAAAAATATTAACTACAATAACTTTTCAAGACATAGATGTTATAACAAGATACAAATAGAAACAAAAAATGTTAAAAAGTGGAGGGAGGATAAAGATGAAGTGAAAATGTATTTTTATTAGCTTTCTCTTTGTTGGTTTGTTTTTGCAATCAGTGTTGTCATCAGTTCAAAATAATGGGTTATGAAATATTTGCAAACATCATGATAATCTCAAATCAAAAAACAAAACACATACAAAAATAAAAATAAAAAGGAGGAAAGTAAATAATACCACCAGACAAAATCACCTTCACTGAAAGGAAAACAGGAAGGAGAGAAAGAAGTAAAGGCCATAAAACAACCTGAAACCAAATAACAAAATAGCTGGAGTAAGGCCTTACCTATCAATAATAATACTGAATGTGAATGGATTAAATTCTCCAATCAAAAGACAGAGGAGCTGAATGAAAAAAAAAAAAAAAAAAACAAGACTCAGTGATCTGTTGCCTACATAAAACACACTTTAGTGGGTGGGGCCAAGATGGCAGACTAGAAGTAGCAGCCGTCAGAGACTTCCACCAAAAAGAACCATAAATAGTGTGTGAATCCTGCACCAGCAGCCAAGGTATCCAGCTTCTCTCATCAAAACTGACTAGGAGGCTGGCAAGATCTACAGAGAAGGAAGAAGAGAGGTGTGGTATAGCAGCCTACCTCAAAGCCACATGGGGCACGGGAGCTCCCACTCCCCAGTCAAGGGAGGCAGTGAATGAGCATGCTACCCACCCAGGAAAACTATGCTTTTTCCATGGAACTGTGCAACCCATGGATTGGAAGATCCTCCTCATGAACCCACACCACCAGGGCCTAGGGTCCCAACCCTGGAGCCACACATATTCTCAACAGCCTCTCAGCTAGAATCTGCTTAAATCTGCCAAGGTCCTGGGGAGAGGGGCGAGCAGCACCACAGCTGTGGCTGCCTGCTGTCTAAGACATTTAAGCTCCTTGTGGGAGGGACAGCAGCCATCACTGGGACTTATAAGTGTCTAACATGCTAAACTTCCTGGGTACAGGAAGAGGTGCATCCATCTCAATAGCTCCAGACCACACTTTTTTCCTGCTGGAGCCAGAGGGGCTGGATAGCTTAATCCCAAGTGGTGATCCCCACAGCCCAACACACCAGCTATGGCAGACTTTAGCCAGAGATTCTCTTCAGGCCTGACCTAGACCCATCCTTCCTCAGTGGGCAGGGCCTCCCTGCAGGAACTCCAACATTTCTAGCCAGAGGCTCAAGAACAGGACCCTGATCTCCCTGGGCCTGAACCCCTGCGTGGCCACAGACTCTATGGACCAGCAGACTTAGCCTATCTTCCCTAGTAGTTCTGAGGAATTTGGGCAGCCCAGATGAGTGGGCTTCTCCCCAGTGAAGTACACTCCCTCCATCAAGGGATAGTCAATGTGCTCTGTTAAATGGATCCTGTTCCCTGTGTCACCCAACTGAGTAAGACCCTCCAAGGGAAGTTTTCAGACACCCTATTCAGGAATGATCCTACTGGTATCAGGTTGGTGCCCTTGAGGTCAGAGATCCCAAAAAGAGTAGGCACCCATCTTTCCTGTTCTCCAGCCTCCTTGAGTGACATCTCCAGGCATTGGAGCAAACCAGATCAACAGAGCCTGAAGTGAACCCCCAGCAAACTCCAGCAGCCCTATAGAAAAGGGACCTGACCATTGAAGGAAAAGCAAACAGAAAGCACAACAACAACATCAACAGCAACAACAAAAAGTCCCCATAAAAACACCATCCAATGATCACCATCCTCAAAGATCAAAACTAGATAAACTCATGAAAGATGAGAATGAAAAAATGCTGAAAACCCAAAAGGTAAAAGTGCCTATTCTCCTCCAAATGATTGCAATGCCTCTCCAGCAATGGTGCAGAACTGGAAGAAGGATGAGATGGATGAATTGACAGAAGTAGGCCTCAGAAGATGAGTAATAAAAAAAACTCCACTGAGATCAAGGAACATGTTCTAACCCAAAGCAAAGAGCCTAAGAACCTTGATAAAATGTTAGAGGAGCTGCCAATTAGAATAACCAATTTAGAGAGAAACATAAATGACCTGATGAAGCTAAAAAACACAGCATGAGAATTTCACAAAGCATTAACAAGTATCAATAGCCAAATCTACCACTCAGAAGAAAGGATATAAGACTATGAAGACCACCTTGCTAAAATAATGCATGTACACAAGATTTGAGAAAAAAGAATGAAAAGAACAAACAAAGCCTCCAAAAAAGCCTAAACCTACAATTTATTAGAGTACCTAAAGGAGACATGGATAATGGAAACAAGCTGGAAAACACACTTCAAGATATTATCCAGAGCTTCCCCAAGTTAGCAAGACAGGCCAAAATTCAAATTTAGGAAATAGAACATTACTAAGATACTCCAGGAGAGATCAACCCCAAGACACATTATCATCAAATTCTCCAAGTTTGAAATGAAGGAAAAAATGTTAAGAGCAGTCAGAGAGAAAGGCCACTATCACCTACAAAGTGAAGCCCATCAGACTAACAGTAAGCCTCTCAGCAGAAATCCTACAAGCCAGAAGAAATTGGGAGCCAATAGTCAACATTGTTAAAGAAAATAATTTTCAACCCAGAATTTCATATCCAGCCAAACTAAACTTCATAAGCAAAGGAGAAATAAAATCCATTCCAGACAAGCAAGTGCTAAGGGATTTCATCACCATCAGGCCTGCCTTGCAAGAGCTCCTGAAGGAAGCACTAAATAGGGAAAGAAAAAACCTGTATCAGCCACTGCAAAAACACACCAAAATATGAAGACCAATGACAGTATAAAGAAACTGCATTAACTAGTGTGCAAAATAACCAGATTACATCATGATGACAGGACGAAATTCACTCAAGGCAATACTAACTTTAAATGTAAATGGGCTAAATGTCCCCAATTAAAAGACACGAACTGGAAATTGGATAAAGAATCAAGACCCATTGGTATGCTGTATTCAGGAGACCCATCTCAAGTGCAAACACACATATAGGCTCAAAATAAAGGGATGAAGGAAAATCTAACAAGCAAATGGAAAGCAAAAGGAGGCAAGGGTTGCAATCCTAGTCTCCAACAAAACAGACTTTAAACCAGCAAAGATCAAAAAGACAAAGAAGGGTATCACATAATGGTAAAGAAAACAATTAAATAAGAAGAACTAACTATACTATACATACATTCACCCAAAACAGGAGCACCCAGATTCGTAAAACAAGTCCTTAAAGACCTACAAAGAGACTGAGACTCCCATACAATAATAGTTGGAGATTTTAACACCCCACTGTCAACATAGACAGATCAACAAGGCAGAAAATTAACAAGGATACTCAGGACTTGAACTCAGCTGCAGATTAAGTGGACCTAATAGACATCTACAGAACTCTCCACCCCAAATCAACAGAATATACAGTCTTCTCAGTGCCACATGGCACTTATTCTAAATTGACCCCATAATTGGAAGTAAAACACTCCTTAGCAAATGCAAAACAGTTAAATTATAACAGTCTCTCAGATCACAGTGCAATCAAATTAGAACTCAAGATTATGAAACTAACTCAAAACCAAACAACCTGCTTCTAAATGAATTTTGGGTAAATAATGAAATTAAGGCAGAAATCAACAAGTTCTTTGACAACAATTACAACAAAGATCAATGTACCAGAATCTCTGGGACACAGCCAAAGCAGCATTAAGCGGGAAATTTATAGCACTAAATGTTCATGTCAGAAAACTAGAAAGATCTTAAATCAACACCCTAACGTCAC
Source organism: Sapajus apella (assembly GCF_009761245.1). Taxonomy (NCBI): domain Eukaryota; kingdom Metazoa; phylum Chordata; class Mammalia; order Primates; family Cebidae; genus Sapajus; species Sapajus apella. Next base: position 23,463,147 of record NW_022436964.1, on the reverse strand, counting down.
AATTAAAAGAGCTAGAGAGGCAAGAGAAAACTATTCCAAAAGCTAGTAGAAGAAAAGAAATAAAGATCAGAGCAGAATTGAAGGAGACAGAAACACAAAAAACTCTCCAAAAAAATCAAACAATCCAAAAGCTGGCTTTGAAAACTTTAATAACATAAATGGACTGCTAGCTAGGCTAATAAAAAAGAAGAGAGAAATGAATCAAATAGACACAATAAAAAATTGTAAAGGGGATATCACTATTGACCCAAAAGAAATACAAACTACCATCAGAAAATACTATAAACATCTTTACACAAATAAACTAGAAAATCTAGGCAAAATGGATAAATTTCAGTACACATAAACCCTCCCAAGACTAAACCAGAAAGAAGTTGAATCCCTGAAGAGACCAATAACAAGTTCTGAAATTGAGGCACTAATTAATAGCCTACCAACCAAAAAAGCACAGGTCCAGATGGACTCACAGCTGAATTCTACAAGAGTACAAAGAGGAGCTGGTACTATTCCTCCTGAAACTATTCCAAACAATTGAAAAGAAGGGACTCCTCCCTAACTCTTTTTTTTTTTTTTTTTTGAGACAGAGTCCCACTCTGTCACCCAGGCTGGAGTGCAGCGGTACAAATGTGGCTCACTGCAACCTCTGTCCCCTGGCTTCAAGTACTTCTCCTGCCTTAGCCCCCAAGTAGCTGGGATTACAGGTGTCTGTCACTGTGCCTGGTTAATTTTTGTATTTTTAGTAGAGATGGGGTTTCAACATCTTGGCCAGGCTGGCTGTGAACTCCTGACCTCATGATCCACCTGCCTCAGCCTCCCAAAGCGCTGGATTACGGGCATGAGCCACCACGCCCAATACTCCCTCATTTTATAAAGCCAGCATCATCCTGATACCAAAACCTGGCAGAGACACAACAACAAAAGAAAACTTCAGGCCAACATCCCTGATGAACATTGATGAGAAAATCCTCAAAGCACATCCAGCAGCATGTCAAAAAACTTGTCCACCATGATCAAGTCTGCTTCATCCCTAGGGTGCAAGGCGGATTCAACATACACAAATCAATAAATGTAACGCATCACATAAACAGAACCAAAGACAAAAACCATGACTATCTCAATACATGCAGAAATGGCCTTTGATAAAATTCAGTATCTCTTTATGTTAAAAACTCTCAATCAAGTAGGTATTGGAAACACATATCAAAATAATAAGACCTATTTTTGACAAACCCATAGCCAATATCATATTGAATGGGCAAAAGCTCAAAGCATTCCTTTTGAAAACCAGCACAAAACAAGTATGCCCTCTCTCACCACTCCTATTCAACATTGTATTGGAAGTTCTGGCCAGGGCAATCAGGCAAGAGAAAGATATAAAGCATATTCAAAAAGGAAGAGAGGAAGTCAATTTGTCTATGTTTGAAGACAATATGATTCTATATTTAGAAAACTCCACCATTTCATCCCAAAAATTCCTTAAGCTGATAAGCAACTTCAGGAAACTCTCAGGATACAAAATCAATGTGCAAAAATCACAAGGATTCTTTTACACCAACAATAGACAAGCAGAGAGCCAAATCATGAAGAAACTCCCATTCACAATTGCTACAAAGAGAATAAAATACCTAGGAATACAGCTAACAAGGGAAGTGAAAGACCTCTTCCAGGAGAACTAGAAACCACTCCTCAAGGAAATAAAAGATGACACAAATGGAAAAACATTCCATCCTCATAGATAGGAAGAAACAATGTTGTGAAATTGGCCATACTTCCCAAAGTAATTTATAAATTCTAATCTATTCCTATCAAACTACCACTGATTCTCTTTACAGAATTAGAGAACACTACTTTAAATTTGATATGGAATCAAATAACACCCTGTATGGCCAAGACAATCCTAAGCAAAAAGAACAAAGTTGAAGGTGTCATGCTACCTGACTTCAAACTATACTATAAGGCTACACTAACCAAAAAAGCATGGTACTAGTACTAAAAGAGACATATAGACCAATGGAACAGAAGAAAGATCTCAGAAACAACACCACACATCTACAGCCATCTGATCTTTAACAAACCTGACAAAAACAAGCAATGGGGAAAGGATAGTCTATTCAGTAAATGGTGCTGGGAAAACTGGCTAGCCATATGCAGAAAACTGCAACTGGACCCCTTCCTTACATCTTATACAAAAATTAACCCAAGATGGATTAAAGACTTAAATGTAAAACCCAAAACCATAAAAACCCCAGAAGAAAACCTAGGCGATACCATTCAGGACATAGGTATGGGCAAAGACTTCATGATAAAAACACCAAAAGCAATTGCAACAAAAGCCAAAATTGACCAAAATTGACCAATGAGATCTAATTAAACTAAAGAACTTCTGCACAGCAAAAGATACTATCATCAGAGGGAACAGGCAACACAAAATGGAAGAAAATTTTTTCAATCTACCTATCTGACAAATATCTAATATCTAGACTTTATAAGGAACATAAACAAATTTACAAGAAAAAAAAACACAACCTCATCAAAATCAAAAAGTGGGTCAAGGATATTCACAAAGACTTCTCAAAAGAACATATTTACATGGCCAACAAACATGAAAAAAAGCTGAACATAACTGATCATTAGAGAAATGCAACTCAAAACCACAATGAGATACCATCTCATGCCAGTCAGAATGGCAATTATTAGAAAGACAACAAACAATAGACACTGGTGAAGCTGTGGAGAAATAGGAACACTTTTACACTGTTGGTAGGAATGTAAATTAAGTCAACCATTGTGGAAGACAGTATGGTAATTCCTCAAGGAGATAGAACCAGAAATGCCATTTGACCCAGTAATTCCATTACTGAGTACATACCCAAAGGATATAAATCATTCTACTATAAAAACACTTGCACACATATGTTTATTGCAGCACTATGTACAACAGCAAAGTCATGGAACCAACCCAAATGCAATGCCCATCAATTATTGGTTAAGGAAAATGTGGTACATATACACCATGGAATACTGTGCAGCCATAAAAAGGAATGAGATTATCTCCTTTGCAGGGACACAGATGAAGCTGGAAGCCATCATCCTCTGCAAACTAACACAGGACCAAAAAATAAAAACAAACACCACATGTGCTCACTCATAAGTGGGAGTTGAACAACGAGAACAAATGGACACAGGAAGGGGAACAACACATGCCAGGGCTGGTTGGGGGCTGGGGAGTGAGGGGAGGAAACTTAGAGGATGGGTCAATAGGTGCAGCAAACCATCATGGCACACAGATACCTATTTAGCAAACCTGCACAGTCTACACATGCATCCCGGAACTTAAAGTAAAATTAAAAAACAAAAAGAAAAGAAACATATTTCACCTATATAGACACACATAGATTGAAAATAAAGAAATGAAAAAAGGTATTCATTGCAAATAGAGACCAAAAAAGAGCAGGAGTGGCTACACTTATATCAGACAAAATTGATATCAAGACAAAAACTATAAAAAGAGACAAAGAAGGTCACTATATCATAATAAAAGGATCAATTTAGCAAGACAATAACAATTTTAAATACATATGCAATTATTAGTAAGGCATGGTAGTAAATGCCTGTATTCCCAGCTACTTGGGAGACTGAGATGAGATGATTGCTTGAGCCTGGGGGGCAGAGGTTGCAATGAACTGAGATCATGCTACTTCACTCCAAACTGGGCAACAGAATGAGACACTGTCTGTCTCTCTATATATATGCATTCAGCCGGGAACACCCAGATGTATAGAACAAATATTATTAGAACTAAAGAGAGAGAGAGGCTGGGCGCAGTGGCTCACGCCTATAATCCCAGCACTTTGGGAGGCCAAGGCAGGTGGATCACGAGGTCAAGAGATCGAGACCATCCTGGTCAACATGGTGAAACCCTGTCTCTACTAAAAATACAAAAATTAGCTGGGCATGGTGGTGCGCACCTGTAGTCCCAGCTACTCGGGAGGCTGAGGCAGGAGGATTGCTTGAACCCAGGAGGCGGAGGTTGCCATAAGCCAAGACTGCACCATTGCACTCCAGCCTAGGTAACAACAGCGAAACTCCATTTCAAAAAAAAAAAAAAGAGAGAGAGAGATAGACCCTAATGCAATAATAGCTCAAAACTTCAACACTCTGCTTTCAGCATTGGACAGATCATCCAGACACAAAATCAGAAAAGAAATATTGGACTTAATCTGCACTGTAGACAAAATTAACCTAATATATTTGCAGAACATTTCATGTAATGGTTACAGAATGCATATGCTTCTCCTCAGCACAATTTCCAAGGACAGATCATATGTTAGCCCACAATACACATCTTAACAATTAAAAAAAAAAAAGAAAGAAATTACATAAAGTACCTTCTCTGACCACAATGGAATAAAACTAGAAATCTCTAAGAATAGGAATTTTGGAAATATGCAAACACATGGAAATAAAACAATATGCTCTTGAATTATCAATGGGTTGCTGAAAAATTAAAAAGGAAACTTTAAAGTTTCTTAAAACAAATAAAACTGGAAATACAACATACTAAAGCCTATAGGATACAATAATAGCAGTACCAAGAAGAAAGTTGAAAAATTTATAGCAATAAGTGCCTACATCAACAAAAATAGAAAAACTCCAAATAAACAACCTGATGACACACCTTAAAGCACTAGACAAGCAAGAGCAAGCCAAAATTAGTAGACGAAAACATAGACTGAATAACAGAGCTGAAATAAATGAAATTGAAATTTTAAAAGCACAAAAGATCAACAAAATAAAAAGTTGTTTTTTGAAAAGATAAACTAAATTAACTAAACCTTCAGCCAAACTAACAAAAAAAAGACAAGATCCAAATGAATAAAATCAGAGATGAAAATGGAAACATTATAACCAATACCATAAAAATTCAACGGATCATTAGATGCTATTATAAGCAGCTATATGCCAATAAATTGGCAAACCCAGAAGAAATGATTAAGTTCGTAGACACATACAACCTACCAGGATTGAACCATGAAGAAATCCAAAACCTGGACAGATCAGTTATAAGTAATGAGATCAAAGCTGCAATAAATAGTCTTCCCGGAAAGAGAAGCCAAGGACCCAATGGCTTCACTGCTGAATTTTCCCAAACATGTAAAAGAAAACTAATATTAATTCTACTCAAACTATTCCCAAAAACAGAGGAGGGAATACTTCTAAGCTCACTCTATGAGGCCAGTATTACTCTGTTACCAAAACCAGACAAAGACATGTCAAAAAAGAAAATTACAGGCCAATATCCCCAACGGGCATTGATACTGAAACCCTCAACAATATATTAGCAAACTGAATTCAACAACACTTAAAAAGATTATTTATCGGCCAGGCACAGTGATTCACGCCTGTAATCCCAGCACCTTAGGAGTCCAAGGCTGGTGAATCACGAGGTCAGGAGATCGAGACCATCCTGGCCCATCTCTACTAAAATACAAAAAACTAGCCAGACATGGTGGTGTGCACTGTAGTCCCAGCTACTTGGGAGGCTGAGGCAAATTGAAAATACAATGAGATATTATCTCACCCCAGTTAAAATGGTTTTTATGCAAAACACAGGCAATAACAAATGCTGGCGGGGATGTGGAGAAAAGAGAACCCATATACATTGTTGGTAGAAATGTAAATTAGTACAACCGCTATGAAGAACAGTTTGGAGATTCCTCAAAAAACTAAAAATAGAGCTACCATAAAATCCAGAAATTCCACTGCTGGGTATATACTTCAAAAAAAGGAAATCAGTATATCAAAGACATCACTCTCATGTTTATTGCTGCAATATTCACAATAGTTAAGATTTGGAAGCAACTTAAGTGTCCATCAACAGATGATTGAATAAAGAAAATGTGATATATACACATAATTGAGTACTACTCAGCCTTGAAAAATAATGAAACCCTGTTATTTGCAACAACATGGATGGAACTGGAGGACATTATGTTAAGTGCAGGACATGATGTTAATTACAAATAAACCAGACACAGAAAGACAAATTTCATATGTTCTGACTTATTTGTGGGAGCTAAAAATGAAAACAACTGAATTCATGGAGATGTGCAGTAGAATGATACTAACCAAAGGCTGAGAATGGTAGTGGGAGGAGGAGCGTAAATGGGATAGTTAATGAATACAAAAATATAGTTAGATAGAATTAATAATATCTTGTATTTGACAGCACAACAGGGTGATTACAGTGAACAACAATTTATTGTACATTTTAAAAAGATCAAAAAGAGTATAATTGCATTATTTGTAACACAAAGAAGGGATAAATGCTTGAGATGATGGCTATTCCAATTACCCTTATGTGATTACTATGCATTGTATGCCTGTATCAAAATACCTTATGTACCTCATGAATATATATGTGTATGCATATATATATTATGTACCCACAAAAATTAAACATAATAAAGTAGCATTTCTATACATCAATAACATTCAAGTTCAGAGACAAATCAAGAATGCAATTCAATTTAAAATATCCACACTATATATATATTTAGGGATACATCTAACCAAGGAGGTGAAAAATCTCTACAAGGAGGACTACAAAACATTACTGAAAGAAATCACAGATGATGCAAAAAAAATAGAAAAACATTCCATGCTCATGGATTCCAACAATCAATGTTGTTAAAATGGCCATACTGCCCAAAGCCATCTGCAGATTTAATGCTATTCCAACAAATGTACCAACATCATTTTTTACGGAATTAGAAAATGCTATTCTAAAATTAATATGGAACCAAAAAGCAGATGAAATAGCCAAAGCAATCCTAAGCAAAAAGAACAAAGCTGGAGGCATCACATTACCTGACTTCAGACTATAAAGCTACAGTGACCAAAACAGCATGGTACTGGTACAAAAACAGACACATAGACAAATGGAACCGAATAGATAGCCTAGAAATAAAACTGCACACCTACAGCCATCTGATCTTTCACAAAGTCTACAGAAATAAGCAATGTGGAAAGGACTCCCTATTCAATAAACGGTGCAGGGATAGCTGGCTAGCCATATGCAGAAAAATGAAACCGAACCCCTCCCTTTCACCATATACAAAAATTAACTCAAGATGGATTCAAGATTTACATGTAAGACCTCAAACTATAAAAATTCTAAAAACAACAACAACAACTAGGAAACACCATTCTTGACATCAGCCTTGGGAAAGAACCTATGACAAAGTCCTCAAAAGCAATTGTAACAAAACCAAAAATTGACAAGTGAACCTAACCAAATGAAAGAGCTTCTGGACAGTAAAAGAAACTATCAACAGAATAAGGAATCTACAGAATGGGAGAAAACATATTCAAATGATACATCTGACAAAGGTATAATATCCAGAATCTATAAAGCACTTAAACAATTGAACAAGCAAAAATAAAAAAAGGCTGGGCATGGCTCACACCTGTAATCCCAGCACTTTGGGAGGCTGAAGCAGGCAGATCACCTGAGGTCAGGAGTTCAACACCAGCCTGGCCAACAGGGTGAAACCGTGTCTCTACTAAAAATACAAAAATTAGCCAGATATGGTAACGCCCAATCGTAATCCCGGCTACTTGGGAGGCTGGGGCAGGAGAATTGCTTGAATTCAGAAGCCAGAGGTTGCAATTTGCTGAGATCGTGCTACTGCACTCCACACTGGGGACAGAGCTAGACTCTGTCAATCAATCAATCAATTAAAAAAACATGCAAAAGTGGGCAAAAGACAAACCACGGCAAGATATCATCTCACACCAGTTAGAATGACCATTATTAAAAAGTCAAAAAACAACAGAAGCTAGTGCAGCTGCAGAAAAAAGAGAATGCTTCCACACTGTTGGTGGAAATGTAAATTAGTTCAATCACTGTGGAAAGCAGTTTGGAAATTTCTCAAAGAACTTAAAACAGAGATACCTTATGACTCAACAATACCATTGCTGAGTATATATCCAAAAGAAAAGTAATTGCTCTACCATAAAGACACATGCACTTGCATGTTCATTGAAGCACTATTCACAATAACAAAGTCATGGAATCAACCTAAGTACCTATCAATGGTAGATTAAAGAAAATGTAGTATGTACACACCACGGAATACTCTGCAGCCATAAAAAAGAAGAAAATCGTGTCCTTGACAGCAACATAGGTGGAGCTACCCAAACACAGTATGTCCTCACTTGTAAGTGGGAGCTAAACACTGGGGAATTGTAGACATAAAGATAGCAACGATAGACACTGTGGACTGCTAGAGGGGCAGGAAAGAAGCATGAGGGTCCTATGCTTACTACCTGAGTATAGATCATTTATACTCCAAACCTCAGCATCACACAACATACCCATATAATAAGCCTGCTCATATACCCCCTAAACTTAAAATAAAAGTTGAAGTTATTTTAAAAACTGTGGATGTAAGGCAAGCTATAAAACTGGTTGGCTTGATGACTCAATGATACCCTCTATTCACTAATATTTCTATTCCACCATCCTTAGCATCTGCTTCTTTCTAAGGTTGTTTCTATTTATGACCATCAGATTATTTCAACAAAAATGGGGCTATATCCTTTCTTATTCACAAAAGAAAATAATATTTTGCATGAATCATGAGTCAAAATAATTGTTTTGCTTTCTGATTGGTCCAATGTCGGTCACATAATGCATACACTGGTCAATGTTAGCCTTGGACATTGAACAAATTATCATTCATTCTATTCCTACCCTATTGCATAAATGTCCCTATCTATACAACAAGGAGAAGGGGTGTTGGAGAGTCAACAACAACACCTCTTTTATAGGGTTTCACAAGAAAAAATGCGGAAGTGTGACCATTCCAATAGAGAAGCCTAGAATATATACAGGAAGACATACAAAAACAGAGAGGGAGAAAAAGTTAAAATGATAGGTTGGGTCCACACTATCAAAGGATTTGAGCATCAAGGTGAAGTAATTAATCTTTTAATAAATTAGGGATTATTTTTTAAATTCCTAAATTTTTTAACTGTTATTTTAGGTTCAGAGGTACATGTGCAGGTTTTCTTTGTAAGTCACAGGGATTTGGTGTACAGATTATTTCATCACCCTGGTAATGAGCATAGTACCTGATAGGTAGCTTTTTAATCCTCTCCCTTCTCTCACCCTCCACCCTCAAGCAGGCTCCAAGATATGTTGTTCTGCTCTTTATGTCCATGTGTACTCCATGTTTAGCTCCCACTCATAGGTGAGAATATGCAGTGTTTGGTTTTCTGTTCTTGAGTTAGATGGCTTAGGATTATGGCCTCCAGCTCCATTTGTGTTGCTGCAAAGGACATAATCTTATTCTTTTTTATTGCTACATAATATTCCATGATATAAAAGTACCAAATTTTCTTTATCCAGTCTATCATTGATGGCTATTTAGGTTGATTCCATGACTTTGCTATTATGAATAGTGCCTTATGATAGAATGACTTCTATTTCTTTGGGTACATATCCAACAATGGGATTGCTGGGTTTAATAGTAGTTCTATTTTAAGTTATTTGAAAAATTGCCACACTGCTTTTTACAACAGCTAATTTACATTCCCACCAGAAGCATATGAATATTCCCTTTCTCTACGCCCTTGTCAGTATCTGCTATTTTTTGACTTTTTAATAAGAGCCATTCTGACTGGTTTGAGATGGTATATCACTGTGGTTTTGATTTTCATTTTCCGATGATTAATGATGTTGAACATTTTTTCATATGCTTGTTGGCTGCATGTCTGACTTCCTTTGACAAGTGCCTGTGGACATCTTTTGCCCACTTTTTAATGGGGTTGTGTTTTGCTTGCTAATTTGTCCAAGTTTCTTGTAATTCTGGACATTAGACCTCTGTCAGATGCATAGTTTGCAAATATATTCTCCCATTCTGTAAGTTGTTTTTTCACTCTTTTGATAGTTTCTCTTGCTATGCAGAAGCTCTTTCATTTGATTAGGTCCACTTGTCAATTTTATTTTTGTTGCAATTGTTTTTGGTGTCTTCATCATGGAATCCATAACAGGGTCTGGAATGGTATTTCCTAGGTTGTTTTCTAGGGTTTTTATAGTTTTAAGTTTTACATTTAAGTCTTTAATCCATCTTGAGTTTGTTTTTGTGTATGAAGTTAAGAAGGGGTCCAACTTCAATCTTCTGCATAAGGCCAGCCAGTTATAATAGCACCATTTATTAAATAGGGAGTTCTTTCCCCATTGCTTATTTTGGTCAACTTTGTGAAAGATCAGATGACTACAGTTGTGTGGTCTTATGCCTGGGCTCTCTATTCTGTTCCATTGGTCTATATGTCTGTTTTTGTACCAGTACCATGCAGTTTTGGTTACTGCAGCCTTCTAGTATAGTTCAAAGTTCGGTAACATGATGACTCTAGCTTTGTTCTTTTTACTTAGGACTTCTCTGGCTCTTTAGTTTCCTTTTTGGTTGCACATTAATTTCAGAATAGCTTTTACTAATTTTTTAAAAAATTATTTTGGTGGTTTTGTTGTTCATTTTAACAAGGTAGGGTCAATAATCAGATAACTACCTTAGAACAATATATTTGGAAACCATTTTCAGAATGCTTTAGACTGCAAAGTCATTAGCTGGGTTCCCAATATATTGTATCAGATTGAATGCACTAAATTCCTAAGTTTGATGAAGATGATAGGGGGAAAGCTTCAGTAACAGAAAGCATTGAGGAGGTTGTGTTTAAGGGACATTTTGAGCAATTGTATATAACAGAGAATAAAGGCAAAGTTGAAAATAACTCAAAATCTGAGAAGACGGGAGTGGGAGTCGACTGGAAGGTGTTAAGGAGAGAAATAATGAGATCAGTTTCTAAATTCTAAGGCATTGTATGGAAACTTCCAGTGGGTAGTTAGAATTCAGGTCTGAGAGTTGAGAGAGAGATGAGAATTGAATCGATGGGACTTTGACAGGGAGAGTAAGAAATTAGACAAAAATGGGAAGAGGCTAAACACAAAACTTCAGGTGGCATCTACATTCTATGAAGAAACATGACTAAAAACTATGGAAAGTGACTGAGCCAGCAGAGAAGGAGAAAGACAGCTGATGTCAGAGGAGCTCAGTGAGTATTCCAGGATGAGGCTCCAAGGTAAAGCATGTGGTAACTGCACAAACGTGAAGTAGAATGAAGAATGAGGAAATGCCTGTTTTATTAGGCGATTTGAGGGTAAACTGGTGACATTTCAGAGACCTAGACTCTTCTCCTGTGTATGGTAACATCTAGATTTTCACTTTGACAAAAGCAATGGCTGCTTCTTTCAACACTATTACGGACTGAATTGTGTCACCCAAAATTCATATGTTGAACCCTAATGTAATGGTATTTGGAGATGAGAGCTTTGAGTTAATTAGGGTTAAATAACATCATCAGGGTTGGGCCCTAATTTAATGGGATTAGTGCCCTTATAAAGGAGAAAGAGCAAAAATCAGCTCTCCCTCTCTTTCCACACATTCACATGGAAAAGGCACGTGAGGGCACAGTGAGAAGGTGGCCCTCTAGAAGCTAGAAAGAGAGCCTTCACTATAAACCAGCAATGATGACTTTAGACTTGTAGCCTCCAGAACTGTGAAAAATAAATGTCACCCAGTCTGGAATGTTTTGGTATGGCAACCAAAAGACTAATACAATCACCAATAAAGCAACAATGTTTGATTTGCCAGTTCTGGAAAATGCCCCCCTCAGGAATACTTAGACCTGGGTTCTGTCCCTGGGTCCTAAGTAACTCAAAGCCATTGGATTAGTAACAACCTCTCTGAGAGGACACTGAAGTAAACCATCTCAGAGGTTCTTTAAAACTTTTCTGGTCTATTTTCCAAGAAGCAATTCCAGTGTTAGAAGGTTGCTAAATATCAAGCCCCCAAAGAGCAACTACATCATCTTCATTACTAGAGATAGGTGTTCAGAAAACAGGCATAGAGGACATCTTAAATAATTTCCTACTACAAAAATTTTGTGCTGTTTGACAAGATTGTTGGCAGCCCCTGAGATGGTGTAGTCAAGAAAACGCCTGGCAGGAAAGAAGTGTCATTCAGAGAAAACACTGATTTTTTTTAAATGTGAATTGCAGCCTTCTCTTCTCCTTTCCTTTATAAACTATGATTAGGCTTTACTTTGCTTGAGTTTACAATAATGATACTTTTACACACAGCACTGTGCATTCTGAAGAGTGGGCCTGAAAGTACTTTACCATCTCAGAGTAGAGTCCTTTCCTAGCAGGGCGTGTTGCTAAGCCCTCTCTGCTTTGCCCCGCCTCCGTGGTTTGTTAATCAGCAGGAATTCTTTTCAGGGCAGGGGGACTAGGGTGAAAGCTCTAAAGCGGCAAATTTCCACTGACACAAAAAGCAAGGAGGATCCAGGGAAAGGAAAGAAAAGAAGGGAACTCCCATTGACTGAAGGTCTAAGGTGCACCACGTGCAATATTTGATATTTTCACCTGGGTTTATTCATTCTAACTTTATTCCATACAAATGGCCACTCGAATACTCTGTAAGAAAAGTTAACCTACACCTGTGAGTTCCTCTCTGCCAGGCTTTTGCTGTTTTTACTTATTTTGACCCTGTAGCATCTGTACATGAGGCAAATGAAACCACCATTTTGGAAGGAGCTAACAAATTCGTGGTGAACAAAATGGCAGCAATCAGGAATCAGGGAAGCCACTGTTCCAAGCTATTTCCTCTTGCCTAGAAATCAAGAATAGGAGGCATAGGAAGAGCACTGACTTTAAAGTCAGACAGAATTTCTGGGGTAGAAAAGATACTGAATGCAAATTTTGATGCCACAAATTTGTACTGAGTCAATGCTATTCTATTTCATTCTCGATTTTCCCAAAGTTCACGCACGATCGCTCTCTCTGGAGCACAATTAGATCTCCCAGGAAACTCAGTCTTGGGTTTGATTCAACTTGTTATATTTATAGACTTGTTATATTTATAGTTAAATATAAAGGTGTTTCCTACATTTATATACAACTTCATAATGGTTTTCAAAGCATTTTCAACAGTTCATCTCATTTTATTCACATAAATATGTGATGTTCATTGTCACGTTTTATACACAAAGAAAATGAAGTATGATATAAAACAAATTATTTGGTCTAAAACAGCAACCCATAAATATTAATAGACAACTCTCAGGAGGAACACAGTTGTATACAAAATCTTCCAACCCAATAAAATTTTAAGTTTTAACATACATACAGAAAAGCCAAAAAAAAAAAAAAATCACAAGCATGCAGCTCATGGAATTTTCACAAAAAAATTTTAAAAACACATACCAATGTAGCCAATGCACTGATTAAGAAACAGGACATTAACCGCACTTCAGAGGCTTCCCTCATGCCCCTTCCGTTTACCACTTAGAGGAATCAATACTAAGCAACTATTTAGGAAAAAAAGACTATGACTTATAAACTGAGATAAGGTTATCATTTATTGCAAAGTTATTTAACATAGTGAAAAATCACAAACATTATAAATATCCAGTTCTTAAGGAATGGTTAAATAAATCATGGTATACTTATAGACAAGAATAATATTCACATTTGGCCTCCAATTAAAATATAGAAAGTAAAGAGTGTAGTTCTCACTCTAACAAGAACAAACCACATAAGCTACAAAGTCATAGTTTTTAAAAAACTTCTCAGAGATCTGAAAATAGAAAAAAACTTAAATGAACCAGATCTCAAAAATGATGGCATTTTTTAGATGAGAAGAGACACATAGCTGCTTTCATCCTTAGCACAGAGGTAGGAGGAAGAGGAAGCCATCTTAAATGGGAATAAGGAGAAACAATCTGTATTTTTCATGAACTTTTAATAGCTACATATGGGCTATAATGAAAAATTAAAACCCTGAAGAGGGCCAGCCACACAATGAGTCCATACCCATCTACCACCTCTTTTCTACTAGTCTTTTCAAAGTGAAAGGTTTAGTACACTGATGGGTGGAGGCAGAACAGGAGAGCTGAGAGAAATCCCACATGAAGCACGTGGGAAGTTCCTCAAGTCCAAGTGTAAAGACAGAGAGAACTGACAGAACTCCTTCAAGTTGCTCCAGTAGGCAGTCTACAGCCTCTCCTAGCACACTGAAGCTTTCCTCCTAAGGCTAGGAACAAAGCAGAAGGAAAGAGCTCACTAAGTTCAGAAAGCCAAGAAAACAAACTCTCTGTGACCCAAAAATCTAGCAACTAGGCAGCAACGCAGAGAAATCAATCACAGGTTAGAAATCTGATGACTATCTCTAAAACAGAGATAAATCTCTTTTCTACTAGCCTTCTCAAAGTGAAAGGTTTAGTACACTGATGGATGGAGTATTCCCATTAGCAGGTTATGAGATCTAAGTATCTCAGAGACACTCAAATCTCATGACCTGCTAATGGGAAAGTCCTAATCCTGTCCTCAAAACATTTGAAGTAGATGGGGAATGGAATCTAAAGATGCAACAAAACCCAGCACAACTTGCACAACTACTGAGTAGATTCCCACACTAGATTCTGATACCTCTTGTATCAGATCTCATACTAAAGACCTGACAGAAGAAGGAATAATATGTCCTTCTTTAAGGGTAAAAATTATTTAATTCAATCTCTATTTTTTTTTTTGACACACAATCTTCAACATATAATTAAAGGTTAGAAGATATGTAAAGGTGGATCCAAGGCTAAGAGAAGAAATACTCAATAAAGGCAGGTCCCCAAATAATTCAAATGTGAAAGTACAAGAAAATAACTTTTTTTAAATGTATTATTTCTTTTCTTTATAAATTTTATTTTCTGTTTGGGGGTACATGTGAAGGTTTGCTACATAAGTTAGCCCATGTCTTTGGGGTTTGTTGTACAGATTAGTTCATCACCCAGGTATTAAGTCCAGTACCTAATAGTTACCTTTTCAGCTCCTCTCCTTCCTCCCACCCTTCACCCTCAAGTAGACCCCAGTGTCTGCTGTTTCTGTCTTTGTGTTCATAAGTTCGTATCATTCAGCTCCCACTTATAAGTAAGAACATGTGGTATTTGGTTTTCTGTTCCTGCATTAGTTTGCTAATGACAATAGCCTCCAGCTTCATCCATGTTCCTGCAAAAAATATAATCTCATTCTTTTTTATGACTACATAGTATTCCATGGTGCATACGTACCACACTTTCTTTATCCAATCTGTCATGGATGGGCATTTAGGTTGATTCCATATCTTCGCTATTGGGAATAATGCTGCAATTAGCATTCATATGTACGTGCCTTCATGACAGAATGATTCATATTCCTCCAAGTATATACCCAGTGATGGGATTGCTAGATCAAATAGTAGTTCTGCTTTTAGCTCTCTGAGAAATGTCCATGCTGCTTCCACAATGGTTGAACTAATTTATACTCCCACCAACAATGTATAAGCATTCCTTTTTCTCCACAACCTCCCCAGCATCTATTATTTTCTGACTTTTTAATAGCAGTCTGACTGGTATGAGATGGTATCTTATTATGGTTTTAATTTGCATTTCTCTGATGACCAGTGATATTGAGCTTTTTTCATATGCTTGTTGGCTGCATGTATGTCTTCTTTTGAGAATTGTGTGTTCATGTTCTTTGTACACTTTTTAACGGGGTTGTTTTTCTCTTGTAAATTTCAGTTCATTATAGAAGCTGGATATTAGACCCTTATCAGATGCATAGTTTACAAATATTTTCTCCCATTCTATATGTTGTCTATTTATTGTTTATTGTTCCTTTTGCTATGCAGAAGCTCTTAATTATATCCCACTTATCAATTTTTGCTTTTGTTCCAAGTGCTTTTGATGTCTTTGTCATGAATCTTTGCCTGTTCCTATGCCCAGGATGGTATTGCCTAGGCTGTCTTCCAGGGTTTTTATAGTTTTAGGTCTTCTAAGTTTTTAATCTATCTTGAGTTGATTTTTGTGTATGGTGTATAGAAGGGGTCTAGCTTCAATCTTCTGTTGTTCAGTTGTTCAGTCTTCGGTCCAGTTAGCCCAGCACCATTTATAGAATAGAGAGTCTTTTCCCCATTGCTTGTTTTCGGTCAACTTTGTGAAAGATCAGATGGCTATACGTGTGCAGTCTTATTTCTGGGCTCTCTATTCTATTTCATTAGTCTATGTGTCTGTTTTTGTGCCAGTACCATGCTGTTTTGGTTACTGTAGCCTTCTAGTATAGTTTGAAGTCAGGTAACATGATGCCTGCAGCTTTTTCCTTTTTGCTCAGGATTGCCTTGGCTATTTGGGCTCTTTTCTGGTTCCATATAAATTTTAAAATAGCTTCTTCTAGTTCTGGAAGAATGTCATTGGTTGTTTGATAAGAATAGAATTGAATCTGTAAGTTGCTGAGAGCAGTACAGCCATTTTAATGACATTAATTTGTCCTATCCATGATCAGGGGATGTTTTTCCATTTGTTTGTCTTCTCTTGATTTCTTCAGTGTTTTGTAATTCTTATTGTACAGATCTTTTATCTCCCTGGTTAGCTATATTCCTAGATATTTTATTCTTTTTTGTGGCAATTGTGAACGGGACTGCCTTTCTGATTTGGCTCTTGGTTTGACTGTTGTTGGTGTATAGGAGTGCTAGTGATATTTGTACATTGATTTTGTCTCCTGCAACTTTACTCAAGTTGTTTATCTGCTGAAGGAGCTTTTAGGCCTAGACTGTGTATGGGGTTTTCTAGATACAGAATCATGTCATCTGCAAACAGAGATATAGTTTGACTTTCTCTCTTCCTATCTGGATGCTCTTTTCTCTCTTGCCTGATTGCTCTGGCTACAACTTCCAATACTATGTTGAATAGAAGTGGTGAGAGAAGGCAACCTTGTGCAAGTTTTCAAGAAGAATGCATCCAGCTTTTGCCCATTCAGTATAATGTTGGCTGTGGGTTTGTCATAGACGGCTGTTATTATTTTGAGGCATGTTCCTTCAATACCTAGTTTACTGAGAGTTTTTAATATGAAAGGGGGCTGAATTTTATTAAGAAAAAGAATTTTAAAATAAATGACATAAGTAATAAAGACTTGCAGAAAAAAATGCATTCAAAGATGGGAATTTCCAAAGGTAAATTAAGATGATAAAAGCAACCAATGAAAATTTCAGAAATGAAAAAGCATAAAACCAAAATGAAAACTAAGAGTGAGATAGCAGATAGAACACGAGAGAGGAATCAGTGCACTTGAATGCAGATCAATAAAAAGTATCCAAACTTAAATTCTGGAAAAAAAAAAGTGAAAAAAAAACAGACCAAGCATTTGAGAACTGTCAGAATACCAAACCATCTAATTAATATAAAGATAACTGATAAATATGCAGAAGATAACAGAGGATATATAAAGAATATGAAACAAAAACTCATTTCATGATTCTGAAACTTCCCATCACATCTAGAGCATATAAAAGGGTTATGAATGGAGGATTCAAAAAGAGGAAGATGGAAGAAAGAGTTATTTTGGATACTGTTTTTTTGGGAGAGGGTAATACTCTGTGGCCCACACTCTCTCCTAGTCTGTGAGAGGTGGATACAAGGGAGTGTTGCATCCTAACTCTAAGCCTTGTGGAAAGGGTTTCACCAAAACCACAGAAAATGTTTTAAAGAGAACATTTAGTGAGCTATATTCCTGCTACCCACAGCCAAGGGCAAGAGGGCAGGTTATAAGGGATACCTGCCCCTACCTCAAGAGAAAGGGGCTCTGTAATTTGGGATACCAAATGAAACTGTTCCTAACACCTGGCTGGAAATTCCAAAGGACAAACAATGAGGGGCTGAGCAGCTTTGCTGGAGGTGAAGAGAAGGGGCTGGCTGGGCATGCTGTACTCTCAGGATGAAGAACTCTGGGAGTGCTCTCAGAAGAGGGGCAGAGAGTTTTTCATCATAATTACTATAGCAACATTAAATAGTTGTTATTAGCTTGGAATATTCCATAAAGAGTTGCCTTATTTTAAAGCAGGTGAACTCTGTGCCTGTCCAATTTGGAGTGTGGGTGTATATCATTTGACAGAATTGGCTGTCATTTCTAGTGGACTCCCATGGATTATGTCAGACAAAAAGAGCTGTCTATAAGTGGCACTTCGGAAAGCCACTAGACAAAATCAGCTGAGGCATCAAAGGAGGGTAATAATCAACTTTTAGATTCATTTTTTCAGCAAATATCTATCGTGGTCCTGCTATCTCTGATGCAAAATGCTAAATATTTTGGGGGCGACAGATCAAAGGTGGCCGATTAGGAGCAGCTCAGGACTGCAGCTCCACATGAACGTGTGGAGGGTGAGTGGACGCAGCATTTCCAGAAGGATTTTTATTGCCCACAGACCAGGAGATTCCCAGGCGGAGGAGCCCCACGGATCGCCAGCGTAGCTGTTTTGGCCGGCACAGCTGTTTTGGCTAGCACTCCAGCACGGCGGTTCTCCACACAAAACACATGGGTCCAGGCACCATTTTAGCTGGCGATTGGAGCTCCTGGGATACAGAGTCACCCATTCAACTGATTAAAAAAATGGGGGAGGGGGCTGAAACAGGGAGCCAGGCCAGGAGATTCCCAGGCGAAAAAGTGCCATGAATCTCAGCACAGCTGTTTCAGCTGGTGCAGTGGGTCACTGCACAGGAAATCACACAGATCCCAGTGCCTTTTCAACAGGCGACTGGAACACCTTGAAGACAGAGTCACCCGTTTAACTCAAAAAAAAAGGGGAGTTATGAGTCAGGGAGCCAGGTGATCAGGCTTAGCTGGTCCCACCCCCACAAAAAAACAGCAATCTGAAATGCTCTGGATTGAGAGGTTCACAGCAAGCACAGCTGGACCCAGAATGATCCAGCTCTGTTGGGGAGGGGGGTCTGCCATTACCAAGGCTGTCCTCCACTACAGAGGTAGTCCGCCATTGCTGAGGCAGCCCACCATTGCCGAGGCAGCCCACCATTACAGAGAGAGTCCACCATTATAGAGGCGGGCCACCATTGCCGAGGCAGTTCTAACTATACCCATATAAACAGGACTGCAGGGAAGTTCACATGGCAGCTGGGCAGAGCCCACAGCAGCTCAGCAAAGCCTCTGGAGGCAGACAGTGACTAGGCTGCCTCCCGGCTGGGCAGGGCAGCCCTGAAAAAAGGCAGCAGCACAACAGAAACTCAATAAAGCCCTAAATCCCCGGTACAGAGCACCTGGGGAAAAAAGGGGGGATTATGAGTTCTGCTGCAGCATACTTAAACGTACCTGCCCAGCAGCTCTGAATTAACAATGGAGCTCACAGCTCAGCACTTGAGCTCCAATAAAGGATAGACTGTCTCCCCAAGCAGCTCCCTGACCCCCGTATATCCAAAGAGTCACCTCATAAAGGAGAGCTCAGAATGACATCTGGTGGGTATCCTTCTGGGACAAAGATAGCAGAAGAAACTGGCAGCAACCCTTACTGTTCTGCAGCAGCTGCACGTGATCCCCAGGCAAGCAGGGCCTGGAGTGGACCTCAGCAGTCCTACAGCAGAGGGGCCTGAATGTTAGAAGGAAAACTAAGAAACAGAAAGAAATAACTTCATCATCAACAAATGGGACCTCCACTCAGAGACCCAATCTGAAAGTCAACAACTACAAAGATGACAGGTGGATAAATCCGCAAAGATGTGAAGAAACCAGCACAAAAAGGATGAACACACCCAAAACCAGAAAGCCTCTCCTCCTACAAGGGATCACAACTCCTCACCAGCAAGGGAACAAGGCTGGATAGAGAATGAATGTGATGACTTGACAGAATCAGGCTTCAGAAGGTGGGTAATAAGAAACTTCTGTGAGCTAAAAGAACATGTTCTAACCCAATGCAAAGAAACTAAGAACCTTGAAAAACGATTTAAAGAAATGCTAACTAGAGTAAACAAATTAGAGAGGAATATAAGTGAATTGATGGAACTGAAAAACACAACATGAGAACTTCGCAAAGCATGCACAAGTTTCAACAGCCGAATCAACCAAGCAGAAGAAAGGATATCAGAGGTCGAAGATCAACTCAATGAAATAAAATAAGAAGGCAAGATTAGAGAAAAAAAGGTAACAGGGAATGAACAAAGTCTTCAAGAAATATGGGACTATGTGAAAAGACCTAATCTATGTTTGATAGGTGTACCTGAATGTGACGGAGAGAATGAATCCAAGATGGAAAATACTCTTCAGGATATTATCCAGGAAAACTTCCCCAACCTAGCAAGGCAGGCCAATATTCAAGTCCAGGAAATACAGAGAACACCACAAAGATATTCCTGAAGAAGAGCAACCCCAAGGCACATAATTGTCAGATTCACCAGGGTTGAAAGGAAGGAGAAAATGCTAAGGGCATTTAGAAATGCTAAGGGCATCCAGAGAGAAAGGTCGGGTTACCCACAAAGGGAAGCCCATCAGACTCACAGCAGATCTCTCAGCATAAACCCTACAAGCCAGAAGAGAGTGGGGGCCAATATTCAACATCTCATGAAATTCTGGGTTGAAAAAAAGAACTTCCAACCCAGAATTTCATATCCAGCCAAACGAAACTTCATAAGTGAAGGAAAAATAAAATTCTTTACAAATAAGCAAGTACTCAGAGATTTCATCACCACGAGGCCTGCTTTACAAGAGCTCCTGAAAGAGGCACTAAACATAGAAAGAAACAACCAGTACCAGCCACTCCAAAAACATACCAAATGGTAAAGAGCATCAACACAATGAAGAAACTGCATCAACTAACAGGCAAAACAACCATCTGGCGTCAAAATAGCAGGATCAAATTCACACATAATAATATTAACCCTAAATGTAAATGGGCTAAACACCCCAATAAAAAGACACAAACTGGCAAATTGGATAAAAAGCCAAAACCCATCTGTGTGCTGTATCCAGGAAACACATCTCACATGCAAGGATACACATAGGTTCAAAATAAAGGGAAGAAGGAAGATTTACCAAGCAAATGGAGAGCAAAAAAAAGCAGAGTTGCAATTCTCATCTCTGATAAAATAGACTTCAAGCCAACAAAGATCAAAAGAGACAAAGAAGGCCATTACATAATGGTAAAAGGATCAATGCAACAAGAAGAGCTAACGATCCAAAATATATACATACCCAATACAGGAGCACTCAGATACATAAGGCAAGTTCTTAATGACTTACAAAGAGACTTAGACTCCCACACAATAATAGTAAGAGACCTTAACACCCCATTGTCAATATTAGACAGATCAACGAGAGAAAATTAACAAGGATATCCAGGACTTGAATTCAAACCTAATAGACATTGACAAAACTCTCCACCCCAAACCCACAGAATATACATTCTTCTCAGCACCACACCACACCTACTCTAAAATTGACCACATAATTGGAAGTAAATTACTCCTCAGCAAATGCAAAAGAATGGAAATCATAACAGTCTCTCAGACCACAGTGCAATCAAGTTAGAACTCAGAATTCAGAAACTAGCTCAGAACCGCACAGCTTCATGGAAACTAAACAGCTGGCTCTTGAATGTTGACTGGATAAAAGATGAAATGAAGGCAAAAATAAAGATGTTCTTCAACACCAACAAGAACAAAGACACAATGTACCAGAATCTCTGGGACACATTTAAAGCAGTGTCTAGAGGAAAATATATAGCAACAAATGACCACATGAGAAGCAAGGAAAGATCTAAAATCGACACCCTAACATCAAAATTGAAAGAGCTAGAGGAGCAAGATCAAAAAAACTCAAAACCTAGCAGAAAACAAGAAATAACTAAGATGTGAGCAGAACTGAAAGAGATAGAGACAGAAAAAAACCTTCAAAAAATCAATATATCCAGGAGCTGGTTTTTTGAAAAAGACCAACAAAATAGACAGACCACTAGCCAGATTAATAAAAAAGAAAAGAAAGAATAATCAAATAGATGCAATAAAAAATGATAAAGGGGTTATCACCACAGACTCCACAGAAATACAAACCATCAGCAGAGATTATTACAAACAATTCTATGCACATCAACTAGTAAACCTGGAAGAAATGGATAAATTCCTGGACACTTGAATCCTGCCAAGCCTAAAACAGGAAGAAGTTGAAACCCTGAATAGACCAATAACAAGGTCTGAAGTTGAGGCAGCAATTAAAAACCTACCACCCAAAAAAAGCCCAGGTCCAGATGGGTTCACAGCCAAATTCTACCAGACATACAAAGAGGAGCTGGTACCATTCCTTCTGAAAGTATTCCAAACAATACAAAGAGAGGGATTTTTCCCAAATCATTTTATGAGACCAATATCATCCTAATACCAAAACCCGGCAGAGACTCAACAAGAAAAGAAAACTTCAGTCCAATATCCATGATGAACATAGATGCAAAAATCTTCAATGGCATACCAATTGCAACAGCACATCAAAGTTTATCCACCATGATGAAGTAGGCTTCATCCCGGGGATGCAAGACTGGTTCAACATACGCAAGTCTATAAACGTAATTCACCATATAAACAGAAACAAAGACAAAAACCACATGATTATCTCGATTGATGCAGAGAAGGCCTTTGACAAAATTTGACAGCCCTTTAGGCTAAAAACCCTCAATAAACTAGGTATTGATGGAACGTATCTCAAAATAATAAAAGCTGTTTACGACAAACCAACAGCCAATATCATACTGAATGGGCAAAAAAACTGGAAGCATTTTCTTTGAAATCTGGCACTAGACAAGGATGCCCTCTCTCACCATTCCTATTCAATATACTATTGGAAGTTCTAGCCAGAGCAATCAGGCAAGAAAAAGAAGTAAAGCGTATTCAAATAGGAAGGGGGGAAGTCAAATTGTCTCTATTTGCAGACGACACGATTGTATATCTGGGAGACCCCATCATCTCAGCCCAAAATCTCCTGAAACTGATAAGCAACTTCAGCAAAGTCTCAGGATACAAAATCAATGTGCAAAAATCACAAACATTCCTATATACCAATAACAGACTTAAAGAGAGCCAAATCAAGAACGAACTGCCATTCACAATTGCCACAAAGAGAATAAAATACCTAGGAATACAAGTAACAAGGAACGTAAAGGCCCTCTTCAAGGAGAACTACAAACCACTGCTCAAAGAAATAAGAGAGGACACAAATAGATGGCGAAACATTCCATGTTCATAGTTAGGAGGAATCAATATCGTGAAAATGGCCATAGTGCCCAAAGTAATCTACAGATTCAACACTATCCCCATCAAGCTACCAAAGACCTTCTTCACAGAACTGGAAAAAACCACCTTAAACTTCATATGGAACCAAAAGAGAGCCAACATAGCCATGTCAATTCTAAGCAAAAAGAATAAAGCGGGAGGCATCACAATACCAGATATTACAAGACTACGTAATCAAAACAGCATGGTACTGGTACCAAAACAGAGATATAGACCAATGGAACAGAACAGAGGCCTCAGAGGCAATACCACACATCTACAACCATCTGATCTTTGACAAACCTGACAAAAACAAGCAATGGGAAAAGGAGTCCCTGTTTAATAAATGGTATTGGGAAAGTGGGCTAGCCATATGCAGAAAGCAGAAGCTGGACTCCTTCCTGACACCTTACACTAAAATTAACTCCAGATGGATTAAAGACTTAAACATAAGATCTAACACCATAAAAACCCTAGAAGAAAACCTAGGCAAAACCATTCTGGACATAGGTGTAGGCAAGGACTTTATGACCAAAACACCAAAAGCATTGGCAACAAAAGCCAAAATAGACAAATGGGACCTAATCAAACTCCACAGCTTCTGCACAGCAAAAGAAACAGTCATTAGAGTGAATCGGCAACCAACAGAATGGGAAAAAATTTTTGCAATCTACCCATCTGACAAAGGGCTGATATCCAGAATTTACGAAGAACTAAAACAGATATACAAGAAAAAAAAAAGCCCATTCAAAAGTAGGCAAAGGATATGAACAGACACTTTACAAAAGAAGACATACATGAGGCCAACAAACATATGAAAAAATGCTCATTATCACTGGTCATTAGAGAAATGCAAATCAAAACTACATTGAGATACCATCTCATGCCAGTTAGAATGGCGGTCATTAAAAAATCTGGAGACAACAGATGCTGGAGAGGATGTGGAGAAATAGGAACACTTTTACACTGTTGGTGGGAGTGTAAACTAGTTCAACCATTGTGAAAGACAGTGTGGCGATTCCTCAAGGACCTAGAAATAGAAATTCCATTTGACCCAGCAATCCCATTACTGGGTATATATCCAAAAGATTATACATCTTTCTACTGTAAGGACACATGCACACTAATGTTCATTGTGGCACTGTTTACAATAGCAAAGACCTGGAACTAACCCAAATGCCCATCGACGATAGACTGGACACAGAAAACGTGGCACATATACACCATGGAATACTATGTAGCCATAAAAAATGATGAGTTCATGTCCTTTGTAGAGACATGGATGAACCTGGAAACCATCAATCTCAGCAAACTGACCCAAGAACAGAAAATCAAACACCGAATGTTCTCACTCATAGGTGGGTGTTGAACAATGAGAACACATGGACACAGGGAGGGGAGCATCACACACTGGGGTCTGTCGGGGGGAAATAGGGGAGGCACAGTGGGGAGTGGGGAGTTGGGGAGAGAGAGCATGGGGAGAAATGCCAGATATAGTTGAAGGGGAGGAAGGCAGCACATCACACTGCCATGTGTGTACCTATGCAACAATCTTGCATGTTCTTCACATTTACCCCAAAACCTAAAATGCAATAAAAATTATTTTGGGAACACAAGGGCATGGATATTGTTGTCAATGAGCAAAATAATACATGATCAAATGTGTTTAGTATCATAAAGTAAATAGCATGTTCTCCAGATATTTAGAAGTGTGGTGGTTGGTTGGGGGATGGGATGGGGAACATGGAGGAAATCAGGAAAACCTTAATAGAAGAGTTGATATTTGTTCTAAATTAGAAGACTGATAGATATGCAAGAATGCAGTGGATAAGGGAAAAGGTATTCCTAGCACAGGGCAGAAGGAGGCAATCAGGTGTCTTGGAGATAGAGTGAACTGTGGTATCAAACTTCAAATCCCTACACCATTACTTTAAGCTATATAACCTGGACAAAATATCTTACCCCTCCAATCTCAACTTTATCATTGATAACATGGGACTAATAGCTCCAATTCTCATGCCTGGCACATAAGCACCTAGTAATAGTAGTTATGATCACTGTTAGTCCTGAATAAAGTCATAGATGTGGGGATGTGCAGGAGTGTGTAGAAGGGATAATGACAACTAGCAGAAAAAGACAGGAAATGAAAAACCAGTTGTATCTAGACCTTGGAGCATGATAAAGCCTGGCAAAATGAAGAGTTTGGAGTCTTATTCCTTAGGCAGTGGAGGCATTTGGAGGGTTTTCAGCAGGATCAGAGCTGTGCTTCAAAAGAACGAATCTGTAACTTTTTAATTATTGTGCAGAAGATTTTAGCTGCTTTCTAAAACCAGAATCCAAATTCGCATTCTTCAAGGCCAAAGCAGATAACAAAAACCAGTAAGGGAACACTCCAAACAAAAGAGAGCAGCTCCTACTTAGCACCCAGGTTTCCATGTGAGAACACCAGGATATGCATCAGACTCTTCTGATTTTTCAAGGAAAATGTGGAGCCTTAGATGACAGCTCCTAATTTTTATGTATGGCATACTTGTTTGTAAGTATCATTAATGAATCAAACATATTGATGGAGGTGATTAGGCCAGCAGCTGCCTCTCTCAGACCTCACCCCTGGGAGGTGCCAGCACCTCCCCGTATCTGAAAAATATCTTTGATTTACCTTTGCACAATCAAGTTCCAGGAGAGGGCTTTCTTTGTTGCTTTGGTTGTTGGTATTTCCTCAAAACAACAAAGAAATCTGCCCTCAAAGGTGAATTCAAGTCTACCCCTCCAAAGATGTAGAAAAATTGCTGACAGCTTCTGTATGGCAGGGTTTTTTTTCCGCTTCTAGCCATCATTTGAAAATAATTTTGGGCTTTAGGCTTAATGAGAAAATTCCGTTATAAATTTCAACATTTCTTTCTCTGATAGCTTTATGGCCTGAAATAGCCAGAGTTCAGGCCGTAATATGGAGTTTGGGGCCAGAATATGGAGTTGTTTATTATTATTATTATTATTATTATTATTATTATTATTATTATTTTACTCCATAGGATTATTTCTGGGAAGTTTTTGAGAAAGGATAATCCTAGAATGACTTCAAAATTCTCCAGGACTTCAGAACATAGTCATCTGTTACCACAGTTTTGTCTCCCTCACCTCCAAGGTGTATAGAATAGAAGTAGCATTACTGAGGCCAAGCCCTTCATATGCATTAATGTCAATCCTCATGGTTACCATAAGGAAAGCATTATTATAAGTCCCATTTAAAAGATGAACAAACAGTGTGTTAAATAAGTTAATTAACTTGCTCAAAGCCTTGTATAGCTAAGTGTTCAAATGGGATTCCAGAATTAGAACTCTTTCTACTACACCTCATGGTATGTCACTTCCAGAAGGCACATATATAACGGGGCATTAAAGTGAAAATTTCACCAAAGCCTCCCAATGTAAGAGTGATTACACTTCAAAATGAGGTATACCAAGGTACAACTTTTTTAGAGGTATGATAGACTGTATTATTGTTCACAAATATTCCCTGATCCATCCTGGGATGAGAGGGAAATATACTTAGCCTCATTGACATTAGATTGCCCATGTAGTTTGCTCTGGCCAACAAAATGTAAGCAGAAGAATCTAGGCAGCAGCCTTGAAAATCAGTAAGTGCTTTGCCATACTTATTTTTACCCTATGTCACAATAACTTACAATGTTTCAGAGAGAGACTGCACTGTCAGCCCAAGTCTTGGGGTAAAGACATTGAGGAACAAAACCCAGCTGACCCTGAAAGATATGTAGCATGAATAAGAAATAAACCTTTTTGTCATGAGCCAGTGAAACATGGGGATTATTTGTTACTGCAGCACAACCTACCCTACCCTGACTGATACAGAAGATAATGAAAAAACCTGTCAAACAATTCAAGCTTTTCATCTACATCAACGGTACAAAGAGTCAAAATTGAAGATTGAGACAGCATTTGTGGAGAGGATTTTTTATGAAGACAGTTGGTGTGCTATGAGATTTTCCTTCATGAGGAAAGGATACCTGATCCTTATCTTAAACCTCCTGTGAAGGGCTTCAACAGAACCACTCAGACAGCTGACTAATGTGTGACGCCCACTGAAGAATCTAAAAATCAAGAGATGAGTTAGCCAACTGCCCTAATGGTGGGAGCACAGGAAATGTTGCAACTATGTGCAAATTATTCTGCAACTCCCAAGACACCGAGATAAAGCATGCAAAATGTGTCAGGATCAGAGACAGCTAGTACGGAGTAAACTAATATCTCACAAAGTGAAAGTTTCTTTACAGCGAGAAGCTGAGGGTAAAATGCTGTTCCATGGGCTGAAGAGGCAATTGCAAGGAATGAGCTAGAATAGAGGTCATCTCCTGCACTAGGGAGACTGCAGGTGAGAAAGCCCTAGAAACACCTGAAGAACCTACAAGTGCCTCTTAAGGAAAAGAATCCACTTTTAAAACTTACCAGAACCACATAATGATATCAGTTCACAATGGTCTTGACTAAGTAAAACCTTTCCTGTTCTTATCTCTCTCTACACTTTCTAGTCTCCTTCACTCACCCTGGAGAGATTAGAAGTGTTGTTTAGCATGACGGAAGAGGGAAGAAGGAGAGCCTGAAAGCAGAATAAGGGAAAAGAGGCTGTCACCTTCCTTCTCCCACAGGAAGTGGGCATCCTGCTGCAAGGCCACCCTAAGAGAGAGAGAAAGTTTTACCTTTAAATCAAGTTAGAAATTTGGATGATTACATGGAGCTAGGAATTTTCATATCTGGCTCAGACTATTGATAATACCTAAAGTAATCTGAAAATTCTCAGGGATGCCTGAGTTTGCATTCACAGAAGGAGAAGTAGTAAACCAAGAGAAGTGAGTTAAAAGGACTCTGGGAGATAACAAATAAAACTGCTTAATCATATCCCACAAGAGACATTTGTTCAAGACATGGGTTATGGAGACTATATTCCAGTTACTGGATGTTATAAATGAAATCCTAAAACTTCAAGATGGAAACAGATCTATGATTCAGAAACAAAGGCTTTATGGTCCCAATTCTAGGTGGAAGAGAGAAATAGTAGTCCTAATCTTGGTGAGAATCAAATTTTCACTTCCTAAGAAGCACACAGATCTGGGCAACAGTGAAAATAAAAAGAATTAATCAAGGGAAAATGAAACTCTGTCTGACCTGAATTTGCTATGTTGATGTGTGGATAAAAGTCATTATAGACTTCATCTTAATTCTTTTGAGGAATGTATTAGTCCATTTTCACACTGCTATAAAGAAATACCAGAGGCTGGATAATTTATAAACAAAGAAGGTTTCATTGACTCACAGTTTCGCATGACTGGGGAGGCCTCAGGAAACTTACGACCAGGGCAGAAGGCAAAGGAAAAGCAGTTACCTTCTTCATTAGATAGCAGGAGGGAGGGAATGCTAGCAGGAAAAATGTCAGATGCTTATAAAACCATTAGATCTCATGACAACTCACTCACAATTACAAAAACAGCATGGGGTAAACCTCTCCCAGGATCCAATCACTTCCCTCCCTCAACATGTGGGGACAACAATTCTGTTCTTATCTGGGAACCCACCAACAGTTAGCTGCTTCATTCCAACTGTTTATCTTAAGAATCTGACCTTCAATTAACCATCTACGATGAATGCAGCTCAGGCTGAAAGGCAGGACCCAGCTGAGGCATTTATTCCCAGAGAGAGATACTCTTTTGTTACATCCCAGCAGTCTTGGAAAGCAGGCCCTGGGCCATCTCAGTAACCATGCAATTTGGAAGGGAGAACAGTACATGTGATGGCTGATCCTCTGGGAGACACGCACAGGCCACACATGTTCCACCAGCCCCTTCTGTGTAACCCCGTTCAGCTTTCCCTCCATAATACCCCTGGTAATCACTTTTTTTCACCTAGGATGGTGAGAAGGAATTATAGTTGAAAAATGAGGCTGTAATATGCTCTGAGGTCACTAAAAATACATTTGCTACAGTTTATCTCCAGCCACAACACAAGGGCCATGAGTACCACAGAAGGTATTATGACTACTTGGTTCCAAACCTGAAAAAAATAATCTGATTCTGTTGCTCTGCTTTTGGAATTGCAGAGAAGGGTCACTCAGTGAATGCTTGGAATCTTTAAACCAACTGAAGTAAAATCACATCTTGATCCATTAGTGTCCTGGGAATTAGAAATGCTTTATCTCCCATGTGTCAGACAATGAGGAATCAGACACATGGAGAATGAATGACTTCCATCCCTGACCATCCACTTAACTATTAGTCAACATTCATTTACTAAGCATTTACTAGTGCCAGGCAGTGTGATGAATGCTAAGATAAAGACAACATACCCCAAGTGAGCTCATAGTCTAGTAGAAAAAATAAAACATCCAAAAAGAATACCATGCAAGGGAAAGTATGTTTTACATCTTTAGAGAAGGATAGATTGTGAGGTTCTCAAAGATAAATGGAGTCTTGATCTACAGAAATAAAAGGTAGTATTCCAGGCAGAGGAACAGCTCTGGTAGAGGTAGAAAAACACAGGATTTGTGCAGAGGACAGTCTATAGCCCAGTGTGTGGAGCTAGGGTTGCATAGGAAAGATTGAGTTCCTCTAAAAGCAGACCTGAAACAAAAATATGGGCTCATACAGCTTATTTTGGAATGATTCCAGGAAACCTAGTAGAGGAAATAGTGAAATCAACCAGAGAAAGAAGGGAAAGCCAATGAAGGATGTGTTAATGGGTGGGTTGCCACTGTGGGTAAGTGGAACACACTCCCACTGGAGACCTATTGAGACTGCATGAAACACAATTCAGAATTGCCCTCCCAAGGGACAAGGAAGCTAGGGTTGTTACCCACCAACTCCCATCTGTCTTTGGTTGAGGGCTGCTGCTTCCTGGGGCATAATTCCAAGGCACTTTTGGCTGAGCCTGCACCTTCAGCTAGAGGAAGCCATCATGCAAAGAGATACAGACACTTGAGGCAGGAATCCTTCAAGTGTACAGAGAACTATCTACTGAAGTTGCAGGTGACTCTGATGAGCCATGAACAGCATCTGCTACAGGGGGAGAAACCAAAACACCAAATTATCAGATGACATCGAAGACATTGCATTCCATTCATTTCAATTCAAATCAGAAGAATACTAGGCACCCGCAAAAAATGTGAATTAAATATGGTTTTTCCTTCAAGAGGTTTCCAGTCCTTGAATAAAGAATCTGAACTTGAATGACTAGTGAGTGGCCACTAAAGATTTAGGAGGAGGTGAGGAGCCTGATCAGACCATTAGTTTCATTGTGGAGTGGGCAGTGCCCCAAACTGGCAGAAACAGGTATGTGAGATGAGAAGGTATCAATAAACTCAACTGAATTATTGAATTTTGATAAAGGTCAGAGCCAGAGTGGTGACAATGGAATGAAAAAACATGAGATGTGAGAGAGAGAGAGAGAGACTGTGTGTGTGTGTGTGTGTGTGTGTGCGCGCGCGCGCGCGCGCGTGCGCACACACACACACACGTGACATGGAAACTTGAGGAAAATTGACAGAATGAGTGAAACTGGCAAAATGTGACTCATGATTGGCTATAAATGGTGACGATGAAGGAGGATGGAGAAAATTCAGATTTTTAGTCTTGGAGAAATGCTGGTAGCATTAACAGAAAAAAAATTTTGAAGAAGTTAATATATGGGGAAGAAGTAATTCTTTTTCTTTTCCTATTTGAACATGAACCCCCAGTACAACTCTCTCTCTTTTCTCTCTCAGCCTTCCAGGCACTTCCCCTAGGTCTGGGCTATGGGCTGCTAGCAGTTTACAAACCATTATAACCACTTCCAGGTCTCTCCAGGTCCTCTGGGCCCAGAGAAGCAAAGCTGAAAGTTTAAGCCAATCTATAGCTATCAGCTCACAATAAACTCCAGTCTGTTTTGTGTTTTGTTTTGTTTTGACCAGGATGGTTTTTCTTTTCAAGCTCAAATCTGTTCCCACCAGTGAGGCCAATCTGGTCCGGGCGGAACGTAAGCTTCCTTCCCAACCAGAGGTTAATGCGAAAGCAAGGAAGAACACCTGGCTTTAATGACCCTGAAAGCTGGGAGCCTTCCTTCCAAAGCGGTACCACAGGCGGCTCCCACATGTGCATCTGTCAATATAAAAGTAGCCCCAATCCTTGTCAGAACATTTATAGCATTCCTTGCTTCTATTTGAACCACAAATGCAGCTGAAAGAATTGAATGGTTTCTCCTCCACGTCTCCTGTCTTAAGTTTCTTCCTGTTTTTTATTTATTTGTTAATGAGAAGTAAAAGGAGAAGTGGAGAACTACCCACTAAAGGCATGTTTTCAGAAACTCCACTAAGTCCCCAATGGTTTTAAGGGGTATGGATTCATAGCAGTTGTGCTTTTCAACTTTTGTTCTCCAGCAGGGAGATGTATCCAGGGGATCATGCCCCAGCTGTAGGATCTCCTTGGAAGCCAAAATCACAATGCAGAGCACTGGAACACCTAGGATTCCCACCATGGGGGAGCCTAATACTTAGATCCTAAGGCCAAACCACAAGAACATAAACCACTGATTGCTTAAAAATTAGGAGTGAAGAGGCTATACTGGTGAATGAGTGAATCTCCAAATGCCAGACAGTAGATCAAGGGAGTTAGGGTTAGCCTGAGGGAATACCTATGAGTTAAGAGAACTCTCTCCAGGTGCCAGAGAGATACTGAACTTTAATTTGGGCTCCCTGTTCTAGAGCCATGGGCTCAAGTCAGCATCCATCTGTACTTCCTCCACAGCCTGTTCACATTCCTGTTGGTAGAGCTGTGATCAGAGCTAAGAGTGCCACCTATAGACACTTTAATGCTAAATATTTACTGGAAAATCTAGAAAGCCATTTGCAATCAATTGTACAAGATCCTAGGAGATCTTCAAGTGTCACTGGAAAAGAAGGGTGTTTGTGTGTGTGGGGGGTGTGTGTGTGTGTGTGTGTGTGTGTGTGTGTGAGTGCTGGGAAAGGGGATGCGTGATAGAGCAAGGAAAATTAAAAATGACAAATATTCTGCACACGGGGGTAAATGGGAGGCTTCTGGAGACATAAACAGACATAAGGAACTCAGAAGGGGGCTCTGGGAGTAAGGACACATTCATCCTTAACCTTCTCTGTCTCTCTCTCTCTCTTTCTCTCGTCTCTTACTCTGTCTCTGTCTCTCTCCCTCTTTGTCTCTGCCTCTATCTCTCACACACACACACTCTCTCTCTCTCTTTCTCCCCCCGCCCGCCGCTTAGTGTAAGCTGCCAGCCAGACTCCCTCCCCACATCTCCTGCCAGCATTTCAGATACTTCTGAGGTCTGCTCTCAGAGCTCGTTACAATTTGTGGTGTGTAGTAACAGGAATGTTACTTCACGTTTCTTAACCATTTTATTGAGACTACCTGTAGCTGAGAAAAGTGACATGGTGCCTGGTCCCCTCCCCTGCTCACTGCTGGTCAGCATTGCCCTTCCCACTTCCAGCCTGCCCAGAACATTCCCATCTCTGCCCAACAGCAACTACTGATTTTCTCAAGATTTAGATGACATAAAATATACTCTTATCTTAGAACAGAACTGGACATTGTAAACCAAAAAAAAAAAAAAAGATGCAGAAAAGTCTCAATTGATTTTGAGGTTTATTTTGCCAAGATTGCAGACACTCCCAGTTCGGGGAATGGGGAATCACAGGAGCATGTGTGATCTGTGCCTCTGCACCTTTTCCAAAGAGGGTTTGAGGATTTCCATATTTAAAGAGAAGAGAGGAGAGTAGGGGAGGAGAAAGAAAACAAGGGGAGGGGAAGCACTGAGGCAACTGGTTATATTCCTGTAAGGTTTTGATTAGCACTCACTGAATTCACATTTTAAATATGAAACAAAGAGGGAGAGGAACAGTCAATTATGCATTCATCTTGTGCTCAGTACATCTATATTTTACATAAGATAAACACAGAGTAGAAGAAGTCAATTATGCATTTGCCTGGGGTAGGAGGAAAGATGATTTCTAGTCTTGTTTTTGTCCCGTACCCATGAAGATAAGCTGTTAGTTTACATTGTCGGGGTAAGATTCAACAGAACTCTATTTTAGGGTTAGGTTATGGGGGCACATATATTCTGAAAGAACTGGGGTCCCACAGGAATTTTTCCTTGTGAGCAATTTGTGAGGGAGGCCACCTAAGGAGACCTGCGGCCTTCTAGGATGCAGCTATCTAGGAACAAAAGGCAGGCAGTTTGTATTTGTTTGTTATGCATGACTCAGTCACCACGCTAAAGTCTCCCTTTGGCATAGTCAGTTTGGGATCCTGAGATTCTGGTTTTCTTTCACAACATCAAACCTTTAAACATTGGGGTTTTACTATGCGTTTTTCCCTCCAGGTATTTTAAACACTCAACATTTAACCCAAAAGAATAAATCTTTAGTGGTCAAATTTTGAACTGTGATGTGGTTTGGCCCTGTGTTCCCACCCAAATCTCATGTTGAAGTGTGATCATGAGCTTTGGAGGTGGGTCCTGGTGGAAAGCGATTGAATCATAGGGGTTGTTTCCAATGGTTTAGCACCATCCCCCTAAGTGCTGTCTCCTGATAGAATTCTCATGAGATCTGCTTGTTTAAAAGTGCACAGCACCTCCCGTCCTCTCTCTTTTCCTCCTGCGCCAGCCATGTAGGACATGCTTCCTTCCTCTTTGCCTTCTACCAGAATAGTAAGTTTCCTGAGGACTCCCAGTCATGCACTCTCTACAGCCTTGGGAACCGTGAGTCAATTAAACCTCTTTTCTTTACAAATTACCCAGTATTGCGTAGTTCTTTATAGCAATGTGAGAACTGACTAATACAGACTGGGTATAGATGTGATTTTAGCAAATGGATCCTCCTCTGTACTCTCAAATTACATTCACATAAAATTTGCCTATATATGCTTACTTTTATCACAAATACTAAAATTAATACTTTGCCCTTTTATGTAGTATAATGGGGACCCATCAGGCAGAACCCAGTATGAAGCTCAGCTTTACCTTCTTCCAGGCTGTGTGACCTTGGGCCAATCATTGAAATGATCTGAACCTCAATTTCCTAATCTGTAAAATGAGGG
The DNA here is from genome assembly GCF_009761245.1 of Sapajus apella. Lineage (NCBI taxonomy): Eukaryota > Metazoa > Chordata > Mammalia > Primates > Cebidae > Sapajus > Sapajus apella. The sequence continues at coordinate 23,428,852 of NW_022436964.1, read as the reverse complement.
GGAAAAACTCTCATCAGAGTGAATTATAGATCTAAATGTTTTAATTTCCTTAAAATAAATTCAATGGCTCACACATTGTAAGTGCTCCATACATGTTAGTTCTCTTCCCTTGAGTTTTCTTTTGCCAGGTGCAATAAGGACAATGATCACTTACTTCTGAGCCAGCTTGTTTAGCAGATTTCACTCCATTGTAGGTTGTCTTTTCCAATGTACCCCAGGTTATTTTTTCCCTACTAATAGACAGCATCACATTAACTAATTACTTTCTTATGCTTGTCAATGACATCTTACTTTAAATCCAAGCTCTCCCCACTTCACAGAGCTTCCAGTAAAACAAATGAGACAAAATCATAGTCCTCTGATGACAGGGCCACAACTTCAGCAGGTACCAGCTTTTCTTAATAAGTATCAAGACAGTGCATTGAAGGAAAAACATTTACGAGAAACTCTAAAATGCACAAGAGGTGTTAAGGGGAAAGTGAGTTATAATCATGCTGTTGATTCTTTTTCCATTTTATTTCTCCTGAGAGTGGAGTTCATTTTCCTGGCTCCCAATACAATGACACCATATTAGACACATATATATTTTTAGAAGAGGTCTATTATTGTTGACCTAGTATATGCGCTGCTCTTAATCATCCAAGTAATGCCTGGGTGATGGGCCCAACACAACAGGGAGGCAATGGCTAGACAAAGAACTATTCCCTGAAATGTGCAAGGAAATAATCCAACTAGGAGACTAACCAAAGTACAATACTTATCTTGAGTCAGGAAGAAGGGGATATTTTTCCGTTTATTTCTTATTGAACTGATCCTTTGTTTCCCTCCCCCACTCTTGCAGAATCTAAATTGGAGTGATTTCCTCCCCCAGAAAAGTCAGGCCATCCATCTTGACATATGCAGATTTGAGGATGATGTGGGAGAGGAAAGAAAGGGTGAGGAAATTTATGTTCTATCCTCAGAAGCTGACTCACAGACCAAGGTGAGGCTGAAAGGAGCATCATTCTTACCCTCTCCTAATTCAGAGCTGAGGCTCATCTTCACTGATCAAACAAGTGTGACTGAAAATAACAAAGTGTAACCCTCAGGCTTTCTGTAAAGACCTTTACCTTCAGCCTTTCAACATGGGCAGCTGTAGTTAGAAGGAGATGAGGGTGGAACTGCCAAAGCTGATTCAAAGAGAGGACTGATTAAAAAAAAAAAAATCACTGCTTGAAGTGGTGATGTATTGCCACCATAGCCACGAGCCTGAAATGTTGTGACGACCAACACAGGCACCACCAACATACTTACTCTCTCAGTATCTCCAGATATGATCAGTGGGATGAATGCCACGGGGGAAGGAAACATTTTATAACTGACCCAGCTAAGCTGTGATTCACAGAAAGCTTGAGACTGAATTTAAACCACTTTGAGGTTAGCAAGGACCTTACAGGCACACAATTAGTCCCAAGCTACTGTTCTCAACATTAATCTGCTGAGAACTGAGCATATATTTCCCCATGGAAACAGGATTATTGTTATGGTTATGAGGCATCTGTCCTCATAATTCACACTGTCTTGAGAAACAGGAACAGCAGGGGCACTCCATTGTTCCCTAACTGGGTGCTATAATCTGAATGTTTATGTCCCCCTAAAATTCATATGTTAAAACCCAATCACCAAAGCAATAGTATTAAGAGGTGGAGGCTTTAGAAGGTGATTAGGTTATGAGAGCAAGGCCCTCCTGAAGGGGATTTGTGTCCTTGTAAAAGAGACTGAAAGTAGCTAGTTCATCCCTTCTACTATGTGAGGACACAGAAGGCACCACCTATGAAGAATAGGCCTTCACCTGACACTGAATCTCCTGGAGCCTTTATCTTGGGCTTCTCAGCCTCCAGTATATATTTCTGTTATTTTTAAATTATAAATTATAGTCTACAATATTTTGCCGAACAGCCCAAACAGACGAAGACACTGGGATATTCTGTAACATAGGTATAAGCCATAGTGCACCAGATACCACAGTCACAGGATATACACAGTGTGTCTTCCTGGAATCAGTTGTTCTTAATAAGTCATTTTCAACATAACTTGTATATGAATTTGTAGAATGGAAAGCTAAATTCACATGAATCTTCCAAATAAAACCCAGATGTGTTCAGAAACTATAAATGGCAGTTAACCCTGTGATCACTGCACATAAATTTGCACTGTTTGAGCTGCCTTTTTCCAACAACCATGACTGTATTTATTGAGGGGAAAAAATTGTTTTTTAAATCAATAAAGCATAGATGCTCTAAGAAATCTGTCACTGGGTAAATTCAGTCTGTGTCCCCAGACACAGTTGATTCATTGATTCTCCTCTCACACAGGGGCCTTTCCATGGCAAACCTGAGAAATACTGAGATAAAAAGATCTCTGGGGCCGGGTATGGTGGCTCATGCCTGTAATCCCAGCACTCAGGGAGGCCAAGGTGGGTGGATCACCTGAGGTCAGGAATTCAAGACCAGCTGGCCAAAATATGGTGAAACCCCGTCTCTACTATACAAAACTTAGCTGAGAGTAGTGGTGCACACCTGTAATCCCAGCTACTCAGGAGGCTGAGGCAGGAGAATCGCTTGAACCCAGAAGGCAAAGTTTTCAGCGAGCTCAGATTGTGCCACTGCACTCCAGCCTGGGTGGCAGAGTGAAATTCTGTCTCAAAAAAAAAACAAACCAAAAAATTCTGGAGTGGATCCAAGATTCAGAAGAATTGCATTCAAGCCCCAGCTTCACCACAATACCATGTGAGACCGAGTTTACTATGTCTACTGATGGTTCATTCATCCAATAAACATTTTATTAAGCATTAACTGTGTGCTAGATCCTGTGTGGTAGGGATGTTTCTCGTCTGTAAAATGAAGACAGTAATACTAGCATACAGAATTATTAAGGTCAAATAAGATACTAAACACAAAATCATGCCCTAACTATAGTTCTGTATAAATATAGGATACTTTGAGACTTTACACACTTTATTGATTAAAAAGCATTTTCTGGGTTAACCTTTGACCCTAATCATTATTTATAGCATTGTTTCCATGCAGGACACATTATGTTAGAGCACCGGAAACACATCTGCTTCTCCTAGTCTCTTCCTCTTCCTCTAGTCACTCTGCCTCAGTTCCTATAGAACCTACAGTGTTGGCCAGCTAAGAATAAAATGAAGCCACATCACAAATAACTTCCCCTTTTGCATTTAAGACCCAACAGCTCCTGATCAACTCTTAGAATAAAATAGAGAATATATTGGTTTGAAAGACCTTTCTAATTCTCTAGGGCCCCATGATAAATCCAGTACTCTTAACATATCACAAACGAAGTCTTCAATTATAAAAGACATATATGTGTCCATGATTGAAAGTCACTACATGAGGAACTCTGAAGAAAAAAGAAGCTTAAACAGCTCGAAACCAGTATTTTCTGCAAGTACGCCATTGCCTTCTGGAGCTAAGACAGCCCTGAGTTCTGCAGGAAGTTCTCCACTGGCTACTCAGGCCCATATCCCAGGATAATGCAAAGTGTACAGTCTTCCTGAAGGAGCCCAGCCTTTGTGGCTATCAAGCAAAAGAAATGCCACTCTGCAATGAGAATAAAAAGGGGATAAAGGGGCAAAAGGAAAGCAACCTACAAACAAATAAAAGAGTAGTTTTTAATCCCAAAGAAAGCTCTTTCAGAAACTAGAGGCTAGAGCCACACTGGAAGTTACTATGGTTGTAAAGCATGGGAATGCCACCAAGGTATCTGGTTGAAACCTGCCATTCAAAAGGGCTAAATGTAGATATTCTTCAGACCAAAGAAAGTCACAAAGACTTTAATTTTTTTTTCTTATTGGCTTTAAGCCTTAGAAGAGTTATAGGCTAACTGAAAAATAATTTTGTCAAAAGAAAAGGAAGCAAAGGAATCAATGTCATCGTTTATAGTCTTATTCACAAGAGAATGAAGAATCTACTTCTTGACCACATTTGCACATGGCCCTGAAAATAAGCCATTTTTTCAAATGAACACACGTGTATTAAGTGCCCTATGTTTGAAATGCTGGAAAGGTGCTCAGGGAACTGAAATGAGGATGGATAACTCCTAAGTTCTCTTTGCTTACTATTTGGAAAACAAATGCCTACACCGGCTCCCTTCTGCAAAGCCTACAGAAATAGCTTTGCAGAAGGGACTCTATGTCAAGAGGTACCAAACCATGCTGTGAAAATACAGGGGAGACAGAGATTAATTCTGCAAAAAGTCTGAGAGAGCAAATTGGAGAAATACTTAAAGATAATACGAGAATAATATAAGTAGGCAGAATTTGTAGAGGTTAGTAATCTGGTAACTAAATAAGGAATAATTGGTCAAAATGCCCAACCACAAGAACAAAGAAAGAGGTATCAACAAAATATGCTTAGACCTTTTCTGCACCATCCTTACTTTGTATCTTCCCAGTTTCTCTTAGGCTATCCAGCTAAGTTAGATGAAAGGAGTTTGGTAGATGCTTCTGGTTACTTCAACATCCATTGTTTTTCCTCTACTTTTATTCAAGTGGCTACGCTGCATATGGCCTTTGACTTTTAAGACAGACTAACCCCACAAGTGTGAATCCTGACTGGGCCATGCCTATCATGGTAGCCTTAAACCTCCTCCTGCCAGTGGTTTGTTTGGGAATCAGAAAGCAAAAAAACTGTGGCCAACGATGCTGGAAGGCTTCGAGTAAAGATTGCCTTGATTTCAAAAGTGAACCCAAGGAAAAGACCTGTTTTTTTCTTTTGTTTTGTTTTGTTTTTTGTTTTACTTCTCTCTCAGATATTTTCCTGTCTGGATGTGGTGCCTGGAGCTGCTGGTACCAGGTTAAGATGGTAGAGTGGGAAAATGGAAGAAGGCTGATTCCTCATGACTACACCACCAAACTAACCAGCCTTAAAGCTCCTACTTTTCCACTTCGTGCTATGTGAGAAAACAAATGTCCTCACTGCTTTAGCCAGCTGTTTCAGGTTTCTGTTACTTGTGCTGAGGGAACCCTAACTGACACCAGGAGGTACCATATCTTTGCTCTGCTCTGGCTGGGAAATAGGCACAGACATGGACCCTATGCAATGGTTCATTGCCATTGAGTATTGCATGAAAAAAATGTAGTAAAGCTTCCTATAAAACTCCTCACTGAGGCTCAGATTTGATTCTGATTAGAGGCCCCTCCACTCATCTCTGTGGGCTCTTCAACATGGCTTGCCTATTGAGTCAGGATCTGTCAGACTCTCACATTAGATTCAGCTGGCCCTGATTTTAGACAAGAAAAAGCCACTATGTGGGAGAATTTTGAGAAAAAGAGAGGGGAATGTGACCAAAATTATTACACAAGCTGATAAACAAAACTGTAGTACCTGCCCCAGCAATGTCTTCTCCCTGTATGTGGCATATAAAGACCAGGAATCTTTTTTTTTTTAACTGAGATCAAGTCTCACTCTGTCATCAGGCTAGAATGCAGTGGCGCCGTCTTGGCTCTCTGCAACCCCCACCTCCAAGTGATTCTCCTACCACACCCTCCCAAGTAGCTGGGACTACAGGTATGCATCACTATTCCCAGCTAATTTTTGTATTTTTAGTAGGGACAGAGTTTCACAATGTTGGCCAGGATGATCTTGATCTGTTGACCTCCCACAGTGGCCTCCCAAAGTGCAGGGAACACAGGCATGAGCCACTGTGCCTGGTGAAGACCAGGAATATCTTACACTTCTCCAGCACTTCCTATTTCCAAAGAACTTACAAACATTGTACCACATATATTTTATCCCCAAGAAAACATTTGGGGGTAGTAAAACAGTTATTTCTGCCTTTATTTAATAAATAAGCAACCTAACATCCAGAAAGATTAAGTGACCTTTGTAAAGCCACACATTGGTGTTAGAGAAGGTACTCTGACTTTGGTTTTCATGCCCTAAAAAGATGGAAAATATAGGAATATAAACACAAATATATTTAAATATGTCTGTTTATATTATTAAATATAACTATTATAAATATATATAAATTATATATAATTAAATACAAATATAAATTACAAAGGATTCAGGCCATGTGGAGCTTGTACATAATAGGAGGGTATAGAAAAAAAAATTATGAGGGAGATTTGAGGAAAGAGTTGTACTCCCAGGTTTTCTGATTTGTAATCCAAGGAATTTTCACCATACCATACTTGATATAATTCAATAGGCTTTTAATTTCTATTTATTTATTTTTTACCCTCTGCTACATAGGGTAAAAAATAGGAGGTACCCCTTGGGCTGAATCTTAAAGGATAAGTAGAAGAGAGACAGGGAAGCTGCAAGGCAGGAAACAAATCCCTAGCAGAGAGAACAGCCTATGCTACCATGACAAAGAGGTACTAGTCAGCTTGGTGCTGGGTAACTTCAAGTGGCTTCATACTGCGGGAGCGCTGGATACAGCAAATGCCAAGGATAAAGCACAGGAGGGGAGCACAATAAAACTACTGTCTACCTAAGGCTCGGTCCTGTCTGCCACAGAGGCCTTTGAAAGCCAGGCCGAGTTTGGGCTTTCTTCTTTAGGTCTGCATTCTTTAAACTTACTCTGTTCATATACCTTCTAAATAACTGAAAATCTATCTGCCTAATGTCTGCAACTTACTTTGAACTGCATGGAAAAACAAGGTGGGTTAATGGATACATAGATGGACAGCTAGGTAAATAGATATGCAATAAAGCAAATATATTGAAAAGTTTTTAGACTCTAAATGGTGCATACGTGAATGTTCACTATACAATTCTTTGATCTTCTGCATAAGTTTAAATTTTTTTCATCATAAAAATGATATGGGAGGAAAAAACTATGTACCCTGTGAAAATTCACTCAGCATGGTGGAAAAAATATTAAGGGAAAAATAGTAGAGAAAGTTACAAAATATAGTCACAAACCCTTTTGGAAGGCCTAAGGGTTTTTTCATAGTTTCAGTAGAAGTTCCGGCTGACAGCATCCTAAATCCCTTTACATTTAGTTAATAAGTAAAGCAAATAGCTAAAGTACGTAAAGAAATTTACCTAACTAGCTTGTTTACTCATGAAGTCTTAAAACTAAACTTTGATACGGATAGCCCTTTCAGGGGGAGGTCAACCCAAGGAATTTCCCTCTAATGGTGTTTGCTTTAAACTTCAGAAACTGTGCCTTAATCTTCACTCTAGTGGTGTTGACTTTTGTCCATTAAACTTTATTAAATAAATGCAAGTCTCACTAGCTAAAGGCAGCCAGCAGTCATAACTGTTTATAGGAGTCTGAAAGCAGCCAGAGACCCTCAGCCAAACTGGCAGAGCATAATATCTGTGTGTCAGTCTACTTTATTCATCCATCATTAAGTCAAGGCCTGCCAGACAGACTCCTGCAAGTAGTGACTCCGACAGAGTACCCTTCATCTATTTAAGGTTTTCATCATACGTTTAATTTTTTTGAACAAAAGAACATAGAAAATGTTAAACATTTTATAAAATGAAATGATGAGAATTGACTATTTAAGAAACAAGTATAGTATTTTAGGTATTAATCAATTTTAACTGCCTTGCTATAAAGCACATTTCAATCTGAGATAAATCATATAAATTATTTCTTAGTTTTTACACAATTATCTTGAAAATGTGATAGTGTTCCTGAACATTCCAGTTACATTTGAAAGAATCAGAATCATTAAGCTTTACCATTCCATTTGTTTTGAATTCAGACCATCCCAACTCTAACCAAATCTAAGCTCTACCCTTACCAGGAATCCGATGTATGAGAAGAAACACAGTAAGCCCGTTGGGATCAAGGTGTCATGGTTAAGCATCAAAGAAAACGTCTCTAAAAACCAAGATTCCCATGCATCCCTTCTTCTGGTACTCTGAGGATTTTACACCTTAGGGCAATGCAAAAAGTAAGATTTAGGATCATTAAAAAACCTACCTTTCTTTTGCAAGGGGTATAGAAATCTTGTTATTGCTAGCTCATTCAGATAATGACCATCTGGACATTGATTTTTAAAAATTTATCCATGCACATGTACCCCGTAGAAAGTCTGTGTTTAGCCCAGTTTGGAGATCATTCTCTAAATGAGGAGAAGTTACTACCTATAAAATGTGCTGAGGAAGGACAAGATCAGTTTTAAACCATTACCCTAGAATGAGTGTGGAAGACAGATTTACAGGTGTCAAGGGTGCAGGGCACAGAGATACCAGCTAAGAAGCTATAGCAGTCACTGGGATCTAAAACAAGAGAGATTTTAGAGTAGATACTGGGTAAAGAATTTGAGAAACACTTCCAAGAGGCAATGCTCAGCAGGATTGATGACCCACCAGATTCTGGGAGAAAAGGAAAGAAAGTGAAAAGTGACTATTTGACCCATTATAGTAAAGAATAAATATGCCTTTCAGAAATTTAATATGTAAGCAGACTTCCAAGGATAACACATTACAAGGTTATAAAAATTTCTGTAACCTTCAATTTTAGCTTCTTTCAGTTATAGTAAGACCTGACAGTTCAGCCTAGAGACTGTCCCTTAGGACTGTGGCTTCAGTTCCATCATAAAAGACCACGCAATCCATGTATTTGCTGGGTCATGGGGGTGGCTACTTGATTCCAAGCTATATACAGTCAGGGCAATTGAGAGAATGCCCAGTAAGGTTTAGGAGGCACAGAGTCTAGGCCCAGCTCTGCCTCTACTTTCCTGTGTGACTTTGGACAAAACACTTAACCTCTCTTTCCTTTACCTTTTTTCATCTGGAAAACAGAAGATGTCTATGAGATGATGTGCAAGGTCCCTCGCCTCCCTAGCCTTATTACAAGGCTCAAAAATCAACTGACTTTGGACAGGCCAATTCTATAAGAGGAGTGAGAGAGTTAAGAAGTTGAGTGAAGAACCTGACAGGTTATGAAGATGAATTAGCTGCAGGGAGAGTCATAAGTGTAAATTGCTATAGGCTTGGGGGCTTTCTGCAGCCCCTTGTTAGCACCTGGAGGAAGAAAGGGCTAATGGCACTATGGGGACAAAACTGCAGATTATTATTAAGCAGCAGGCAACGGAAGACACAAATTTACACTAATGTGAGCCGAATTAATGCCAGTATCAGCCCTGATGAAGGCCCTCGGGGGTGGGTGACAGCACTCTGAAAAGTTGAAAATGATGGCTAATAATAAAGCATGAAGTCAAACTAATATATGCATTTTTCATTTTTTTCTTTATAAAAATACTTTGCTATATTAGCAAGTGCCTCTTCCCAGCTGAGGAATAGTGTGAATTACCTCCAAATAATCTATAAACAGATGGACCTATCTTCTTTTTCAGCAAGTAAAACAAAGAGCATTGGTAGAAGTCTGTTTCATGTTCTACCTAGGCTGACATTCAGATCTAAGGGAGGGTTAACTGATACCGAGCAAGAGGCTGAGTTAATCAAGAAAAGAGAAACAGAAGCACAGAGCCAGCAAACTGAGGCTGGAATCCCAGATACCTAAATAGCAGTTCAGTTACGACTGGGCCTTCTAGACAAAGAATCCATGAATCCAGAGTAAATGAGCCAGATAAACTGATCGCCTGACTCCCCTGGAGTTAGCCAGAGAAGCTTTTCTTCCCTTTTTCAAGTTCTGTGATCTTACTTTAGCAAAGCTCTGTGATCTCCAACCTAAGCAATTCCATTCCCAATCAGATATTTCATGTGAATGTGGTGGAAAACAGAGAGGTACTATATTTCTGTAAGTGGATTATTCCCATTTGTCTCATGTGGAGTCCTTCAAAACAGCATGGGCTATATTCCTTATACCCTTCTGCTCCTATACATTTGTAATGTTCCCACCTTTCTATCCAAATTCCTCTACCTACTTCATGTTTCAAATTTCAGTGTCATTTTGAAACTACCCATCTCAACAAACCAGTTTTGTAATTGTTTGCATTCCTGTAGCTGAGGGACATTGCCTGCCCTTTGTTTTAATCCCCTGTAATGCAAAGAACAGTTCGAGATACTTAGAGACACTCTTAGGTCTGATTGGTTGATTAAAGAATATGCAATGCAGATAGCCTCAGGACCCTGTTTACCAGGATTCAGAAGCAGCAGACTTATTTCTCCCATCCTTCATGCAGACCCAAATGCTGGTATGGCAGTCCCAGAAACACAAGTAGCTTTCCCCCAGCATCAACCTGTTCTGCCGCCACACCAGCCATCACCTAGTGTGGCCTCAGCTCCCAGCATCTCACTCCAGTCAGGATGCACCAGAGAAACCTCTCAGAAATTCCTCCTGGCAAGAGCTATGGGAGACAAAGCAAGACTCTGGTGTGTGTAGCAGAGGGTGGCACTCATGAAGGAAGAAGAGGAAAAAGATGGTGACTGTGAATAAGGAGACAAGGACATGTTCCCACTGTGCATGAGTCCCGCAGGGTAGGGTGACAGCCTTCAAAGCCTGCTGAGAAAGTGCTTCATGAATCAAGGCACCTCACAAAGAGGAGATATCACAGTTTGAACACCAGAAAAATGAAAACGTAGAATAAATCACAACTCAGGCATCAGAAATTTGAGCACAGTCACCAGCAAAACCATGGACTAGAACATGGCTAACCCTCAGTCGTCTCAAGTGAAACACTCCCTTCAATGCAACAGTGTGTGATAGAGTCTGGGTGCAAAAAGCAAATTTTCCAGAATCATGTGGTAATCACTGAATAATGTGTGCTTTTCATAGGTTTTAATACATAAACACAATCCGGTGTCAGCAATGCCTCCAAAGTCCATGTGGGAGAAGAATAGAGTTCATTTATTATAACAAATACCTGTCTGTGTGGCTCATGGCAAGTGAAGTGGGATACTTACACGGGTCATTATAACTTAGTAGCCAACACATATATGAAGCCAACTTCAACAACATGCGATGTTACTATGTGCCAAGCAATGTTTTAAGTCATGTACCAATATGGCCTCTTTTAACTCACACACTGACTCTATTATCAAATATTATCCCCACTTCACAAATGAGGAATTCAAGCTGCAGGCCAATTAATGTATTTCCAAAGGTCACCCTTTCCTAAGGTCAGCTAAGGAAGAGTTACGATTTGATCCCAGAGTATTTGGGTTCAAGGTACATGATCTTAGCTGCCTTGCCCCACCCCTATGTCACTGTGCCTTTTAAGGTGGGCTTTTTAGCCAGGTGACATAGACGTGACAGCGGCAGCAGCAGACATTTCTCATCTGTCTTCTAGTTCCCACTCAATCCTTTTGATCCTGAGCCTAGCTCCACAGATTCTCCCAGCTTGGAACTCCTTAATCAACCTCATACCCCCACTCTCAGAAAGCAAAATTTGAAGAAATAAATATTTCTAGGTTTATTGATATATGGTAGATAAAGGATCTATAACAATCTATCTGCCAACATACTCTCTCTCTCTCTCTCTCTCTCTCTCTCTGAAATCATAATTACTGCTAATAGGGATTCTTTGACTGACAATGAAAGCGCAAGTTCCTTCCTCCTCTTTGGACGTGTTTCATTTCCCACTCCCACCAAGCCAGGAGCTGCCAGTCTCTCAGCATCTCAGGGAAGCAAGGGTCATCTTCCTGGCTGACATGCTGAAAATACAACATCTGCTCATTGATCTGCTGACCATGCAAAAGTCAGTGAAAATGCAAACGTTTTCCAGAACTCTCTCGATATCAGGAAAATAATCATCCCAGGCTCCTGGCGCTTCAAGAGGACAATGTCTCCGTTTCCCCGTTGCTTGTTTTCAGGACTTCCACCCATGATGGCCTCCTTTGCTGCCCCTTGCAACCCTCCTGCTATTCCTGCTGTTTTTTCCTTCCTTCTCTCTCTCTCTCTCCCAGACTGGAGGCATCGGAGCTGACTGTGTCCTCCTTCATTGCTCTCCCTTGCCTTAATGGATACTACGCACTTCAGGTGCATTTGAACAGACACTCGTCTATGTTATTTACTTTGTTAAATATGAAATAGACTCTCCTGGATTGGGGTAAAAAAATATGCTTTTGAAGAAGGAGTCAGTGGAGGCCCATATTTACAGGACATTTATTGCCGCCACTTTATGGGGAAAATTAGTCTTTTATGCTTTCAGTAATGATTCCCCAGGCCCTCTTTTCACACCAGCATGCTCATAAATTCCTTGTTTTTACAGCAGGGCAAAAATTTCTAAAGCGTTCTCTTCCTCACTCACCAGCATCAACTGGCAGAGGATGAAGAGGCATACCAGGAAAGAGGATAGTGCGCTGGCCAGAGCCACGATGCCAGCAGGTTCTGGGTCCCCTCTGGACACTGTTTCCAGGGGTGAAGGGAATGATGTGTAAGTGAGGAAGCCCTTCTAGAGAGCACACATTCACTAGAAACACAGCTGGCTCTTTAAAGAAGAGAAAGCCCAGGCATTGAGCAGGAAATGCCTGCTTAGCCTCTCTTGGGGCTTTGCTGCAGTTGAATGATGCTAGCCAGATACATGCTGTTGAAAAGAGTCTCTTCATGCAGGGCATCTGGCCTCAGCACATCCCATCCCAAAGTAAGCCAGACATAATTGCTTTGAAACCTGGAGAAGGTGCTCAGAGAAACCAGGCTATGGATCCTGTAGCACCAAAGATGTGCTTTGCAGGACCAGGGGGCTTCCTATTTCAATGCCAAGTGGCCGGGCCCCCTTTCCTCCTGGCTTAGCACTACTGGCTGAGCTGCCTCTACCACCCCACCCCAACTCAGCCGTTTTAGACTCCCCAAAACATTACTCAAAGACATCAGTAAGCAAAAATAAAAACAAGAACTCTTTATGCCTGCTAGTAAGTCAATTACTACTTAAAAGAGGAAGGAGCCGTGTTGAGTTGGAAAGCTTATACATTCTAACTATGGGTAGCCTTGTGCTTTCGGGTTAATATAATGCTACAAATGTGGGAAGTCGCATCGCCTAAGAATCAGCTCTTCTCAGGGAAGAATATGTATTCAAATTACATGACAGTCTTGCTAAACTACAGATGTGGATTCAGCGGGTTTGGGGTGAAATAAGAAATTCTATATTTCTGACAAGCTCCTCGCTGCAGCCCACACTCTTAGTTCACGTACTATTTGTTGAGTGGCAAGATCTCAGGTAGAGAGATGAACATGTCCAATCATAGGGCTGGACAGATTCAAGCTTGAATTCAGCTACTTATTACCCTCAGCATATTGGGTAAATGCTTTAAGTTCCGAGTTTCTGTTTCTTCTACATGAAAAGTAAAACAAATAGTAATAATACTCATCTATCCTTCTTTCAATAGTTGGTATGAGTTTTAATTGAAAATAAAACTGGAGGCCCTAAAAATGGCCTATACAAATGTTGGTTTATTACTATTGACTCCTTTCAATAATCCTCACTGTTTTATGTACTGAGTTACTCCCAGAGTTTGCTTAGCAATAGAAATAAATGTTTTTTGCAATATAATCGTATTACAGAGATAGAATAAATGAGAAAGAAATTCTTAGAGGCCGCTTTTCTTCCATTGCCCCCTCAAAGGCCAGTGATAAAACAGACAAAGACAAATTGCCTGTTCAGCTTTTAGAGCATTCTAGGGGAGGGAGATTCTACTACATTCCTTTGCAGGCTGTTTAAGGAAGCATTTCATGGTTGAATCATTAATGGGTCTGTATCATCCCTATAACCAGTTGATTCAATAAAATTATCAGTTGGGTCTTGGATTTGGTATGGAGTCAATAAAATGGCCAGTAGATGGGTTACATTATTTTTCTAATCTCATTCAATATGCACTGTTCAATTAAGCAGAAAAGGCACGGACTTAAGGGTCAAATATGCTAAGTTTAATTCTGGAATCCACAGCTCACAATTATGTTAACTCTAAACAAATTGCTTGACCTCTGAGTCCTAATTTGCTCATCTGTAAACTAAGACTAAGAATTTCCACTGTATAATATTCTGGGGAGTATTAGAAGAAATATGTAAAGTTCCTGACACCTAAAAGATGGCCAGTAAATGTTAGCTTTCGCCCTCTTTTTTCTGATTCTGTAACAAAGAACAATTATAAAAATACTAAAAGTCAGCCAAGTTTTTCATACTGTCTGTGTGTAAGAGCTTTACTAGGCATTTTTAAAAGATTTTCTCATCTAATCCTCATGACAACCCTTTTACTATTATTATTCCCATATTAGAGAAGAGAAAACTGAGTTGCAGAGAAGTATCTTAGCCTGGTCCCCACAGCCAGGAAGCACAATGGTGGAACAAGCTCCAAGGGGAACTAACTCCAAGATGCTCCTCCTTATGCATGCACGCTCTGCTTCCCAGCCATCCCCTGAAAATACACCTTCTATGAAAGCGGCATCCTATTCACGTTTTCCCCTCTTGAGACTATCATTTCCTGTTTGTCACTCAAGCTGGTATAAAAGATGGCACATTCCGCAGTTGATCCTGTATAGTGTTGTTCACCATTAGTGCAGTTTTGTGGAAAAGCCACAAGCCAAGGGCCATTCAAACACAGCAAACAAAACAACAAACCGTAAAGCAGGGAAATGACCACTATGTCAATATGTCTCATCTTGCATCCCTCCATAAATATCAAACTTTAAGTACCATTGTGTGCTTTTTAACTGAATAGATGGAAAAACAAATAAAGGAAACTGTCTAACTACATAAAACACAATGACTAACTTCTATCCATTTTAGAGCTATGGGTTTTATCGCTATCTAACTATATAAAATACAATGACTGGCTTCTATTTTTAAGTCACAGGTTTTATTTATAAATAAATCCCCAAATTCTTTGGATCTTCCTGCCTCCTACAAAAATTACTTTACCCTAACTTCTCTTTCTTTTCAAAGAGTTAAGAAGGTAAGTAAAAGTTGATTTTTAAAAATAATTCATATTTACCGTTACATATATGGAGAAACTGATGGAGAAGAGGTTAATTTGACATCACCACGGTCTCAGACTACGTCAGCAGAAGCACAGGGGTGAGTTGTGTACCTGAGCCCAGAATTCCAATTCCTCACTCTTTGATGGATTGGTTGACTGATTGACTTATTGCACTAATATTTATTATGAGTCAGTGATGTACAATTTGCTGCACAAAGTACTTAACATATTTTACTTAATCCTTCATAAAATGAGCTAAATATTATCCCAACTTACAGATAAGGAAACCAAGTGTCAGAGAATTTGGGCAACTTGCATCTACCTCTAATTCTTTTAGCTTTTAGCCACTCTGTGACAACTGCCCTTAGACTTCCTAACATTTTACCTTCCTCTCTTTTCTTAAGCACATATAGGACTACAACATATGTGTACAAATATACACCCACACGCACCCCACATAATAATCACAGTCCCTAATTCAGATTCAAAACAACATAATAAGATTTACTCTCACCCTTGTTCTTAGAGGTAGATCATATAACTACTTTCTACCAACTCCCTCAACTCCCAAACTCCATAAACCGACCAATAATGAAGCACAAGTTGAATCAAGGAATTGTTCAAATAAACAATTGTTATTTTTATAACTTTAACACATCAAAGCTAAATCCAATACACAGGAGCTTTCCTAGAACAGTCTCTTCTCTGCATGTTAAGCAAAGGCAAAAGATAACTCTTATGCAACTCGAAAACGGCACAGACATGAAAATGTTAGACTTTCATTGAATATCAAGGCGCTTGGCTGAGTTCTCCAAAGACAATTTGCAGCTGGAATTCTGCCCCAGGTGTGTATCAAACCCAAAATACTCCGTAAGTGCTACTGCCCAGCCTCATATCATTGTACTTCCTGACACGCTTCCATCAAATTAAAGTCTAAAAAATTAAATACATTGTATCCTCTTTTATTCACCATAGTATTTCTGATCCCTCACCAAGAGAACTGAAAGGGGAAGCCCTTATTACAGAGCCAGGCATATAGAAAAAGTGAAATTAAAACTTGGCTGTGATATTTTTTAGGGTGATATGGTGGTTTAAAACATGTCCGAAAATTTTTTGTTCCAGTACTAGACAGAGGCTATGACCCTCCCCTTGAACCTGTGGCTTACTCAGTGAATAGAACGCAGGGGAAGTAATACTGCATGATGTCCAAGTCTAGGTTACAAAGGGGCATACAGCTTCCAATGGTTTCTCTTGCAACAATCACTCCGGGGTCCTTTGGAAGCAGTTTAGCTACCTGGGGTCCCATGGAAGCAGTTTAGCTACCTCTCAAGAGAGAGGTGGAGGGAGAGATGCCTCATCAGTCAACCCCCAGATTCATGAGAAAAATAGATTGTCGTTATTATTGGCAGTAAGCTGTGGGTTTGGGGCAGTTTGTTATGTAACAATGAATAACCAGAACAAGTAATGCCTGTGGCCCATCTGCGTCCTCTTGAAGTTAAAAAGAAACAACAAGAAAAATCTTAGTCTCTTTAGTATTTCTTTCTCTAGAAATTCGTTCAAATGGTGAAATATCTGTCCACAATTGGACAGAAGGCAACAAATGATAATGTCCCTGGGAAAAGTAACTTTGATTTGAAAAGAGCACTGGATGAGGAGAGTCAGAATAACTGCTGCCTGGACCCAGCTCTGCCATTTACTAACTGAGTGAACCTGTGCTAAGTAATTTTTCTCTTTGGGCCTGGACTTTCTCACCTACCAAATGATTGGATGGATTAGATTTCTTTTCACTCTAACATTATAGCATCTAAATTCATACTAAAGTGTGAATGACTGACATCAGTTACTTTCCCTGAAAGCAGACTTTGACCAGAGAAAGAATTGGAAACATGGAAACTGAAAGTAGAGGTTGAGGGAGCTGACAATCAACTTGTCCCTCTTGACAGTTTGGCTAGTTTCTTGAGCTCCTTGGACACTTGCTGCTTGGATTCAGGGCATGAAGCACGTAGTATATTGAAGATCAGAGACCCCTAAGCCTGGTCAAGGCAGAAGTGGAAAAGAAATTCCCCTGCTTACCTTTTCGATGAGACAATGTCCAAGTGAGAAGTTCTGTGCGGCCAGGGAAGAATATTCACCCTTTCTGGATGTTACCATCTTCACCTCTAAAACGGGATGATAAATCCCAAACTAGCTTATAGCAAAGACTTGTGGGGAGAATCTAGTGAAATGGGAGATATGAAAATGCTCTGAAAGCTCTAAGGGCTGCACAGCAATAAGACTGGCTGGGATTTACTAAACCCTTGCTATGGACGAGGTACTGAACTAAGAAACTGAAATAAAACTGCTTCTTGGCCTCCCAACACCGCTGTAAGGCAGAAATCACTACAGGTGAGGAAGCTGAAGGCCAGAGTGCTAAAATAACCTTCCCAGGACCACACAGCTAGAAACCTGGAATTCAAGCTTGTGTTTGTTGTACCGCATAACACTTGTCTCAGGAATAACCACTTAAATCCTAGGGGGAAAAAAAAAAAAGCAAGGCTGGGGGACGGGGTAGTGGAAGGTTTCCATTTCTACTGCCTGATCGTTGTTCTGAGGCAAGGCTGGCTTATCTGGAGTTTAGGGACTTGAGCTACACAGTGATTCTCAATCTTGCATGCACATTGGAACCACCTGGGCAGCTTTTGAAAAATACTGACACCTGGGTTCCTCCTCAGAGATTCTAATATAATTGGTTTCATGTGTGACCTGGGCAGCACGCTTTTTAAAAGCTCCCAGGTGATTCCAATATGCAGCCAGGATGGTAAGCCACTGCCCAACCCTGGCAGAGCCCTACAGAGAAAGAAACGACCAGCATACTCAGATCTCAGCTCCAAATGCTCCCTTCCCATGTGAGAAGAAAGAAGGCAGGGTAGGGTGGGGGAAGGGAGAAATGGCTAAGGATTGATGGAATCCAATATTCATTGCTGCATTCTGAATGGCAACTTTCCTGGCAGATACATTACCAGTCATGTCTCAGACATAAAACATAGAGCTCTCATTTCTTCAACGGCCTTATATACTCTGAGTGCTTTTCAGCATTATTAACCTCCATGATCAAAATAGATAGGGAGGCTGAGAGCCAGGGAAAACCTCTTTACATCTCCTGAATTGCAAAGCCACACAGTGAGAAGTCAGCTTGCATGTGAGCATGGTTGCTGGAGTCAGACAAACCCAGACCATGGATGAATTCACTCTGTGTAAATAATAGGTTCAGGACGGCCATGGATTTTGAAACATAAATGTGTCATAATTAGAAGCATTGGCATTAGTGTAACAGCATGCGTTGTTTGAACAGTGTTCCATACAAATGAGTCTATCTCAGCTTCCTTTAGGCACATTTCTATGCTAAAACTCAGTAGCTAGAGGAAACATCCATCATTTAGCTCTGGCCAATATCTAAACACCCTTCCAATTTGGGCGAATCACAGAAATGGTAGGAGACAGAGTTCACTTCCTATTGGGGGAGTCAGAAAAAGACAGATGGTTCCTCTCCCTCCTCTCAAGAAGGCAGAGTGTGGCCCTGTGACCGCATAGCCACTCAGATGCTCCCACTCAGACCACAGATCTTTGAGGGAAGGGTGTGGAATCAGTTAGAGATTTTTTCATGGTAGCTTTGGTGGAGTAGAGGACTCAGAGGCAGGGCAGGAAATGTCCAAGGGAAACCGAGCCCAGCAGCACGGCGAGGGCCAGCAGGGGTGGGGTCCCCAACTAGCAAAGAACATGTCCTCAGCAGAACCCACGTGGGACTCTGCCTCATCCTTGCCTTGCCCTCAATTCCTTCCTAAACCTGTTGTTCAGCTTCCTGAATTCCACGAGCTACCCTATTACTTTCTAAGAAATTCATTTTTCCCTTAAATTAACCAGTGTAGGCTTTGGTTGTTTCCAACTAAGAACTCTATTAGTGCAGGGTAACATAAGGGGATTTTATCATTGCTACTGGTGATCCAGTAATACCCAGGAGGTCTTCCACCTACAGGTATTTATAAAATGGCCATGTCTAAATACAAACCCTTCTCCAGCAGGGTTTATATCTCTCACTTAAAAAAAAAAAAAAAAAAAAGTCTACATATGTGCAGATTTACTTCTGCATTCTTTTCCACCATGGTAAGAATTTTGGGTTGAGAATACAAGAAGGATAAGTCGCTTTGTTATTATTTAAGAAGAAAGAGTTAATATCTTAATCTGAAGAATGGCAATAAAGGTAACGCACAGTCTCACTCAGAGGTCCTAATAAGAGTTAAGCAGCATGAAGCAAGTTGTTAAAATGCCAAAATTTAGTACAGTAGAACCCTTTTACCCAGGGAGATACATTCTAAGATGCCCAGTGGGTGCCTGAAGCCACAGAAAGCACCCTATCTATACTGTTTTTCTTACATATCCACACCTATGATAAAGTCTAATTTATAAATTGGTCACAGTAAAATATTAACAATAACATTTAATAAAATAGAATGATCATAAAAATATGCCAGCTTATATACTCTTGTGCTTTGGGGCATGAAGTAAAAACAAGGATTACTAGAACACAAGCACTGAGCTATCACAACAGTCAATGTGATAACCAAGATGACTCTAAGTGATCACTGGGCAGTAGTCGCTACAGGGTAGATTATGCCAGACGAAGGAAGGATTCACGCCCTGGGTAGGACAAAGCGGAATGGCAGGAGATTTCACCACACTACTCAGAACGGTGTGCAACTTTAAACTTATACATTTGTTCTTTCTGGAATTTTTCATTTTATGGCCTTGAACTACAGTCGATCACAGGTAACTGAAACTGCAGAAAGCAAAACTTCAGAGAAAGGGGCCTACCATATTCCACTTTTGATGTATAGATAATCCTAAACTGCATGCCTATCAAATATGGTCTTAGGATGCAGTACTTACGTGCACCACATCCAAAATTATCTCTAAATATTTTTGTCTGACATTTTTCCTGGAGGTGGGGAGATAAAGTGTTTTGATCTGATAGATCTTTTTGTGGTAACTGAATTGAGGGCGGGATAGGAAAAGAAATCCAAACCTCATTCTTCAGCTTTCTGTTGTACTGCCTAAGTGTGTCAAACTGCATTTCAGATTTGGAGTTGATAGAAAAGGTTATCATAGATCAGCCAGGGTGCCAACATAAATGTCACCAAAGGAATCTAACAGAGAGAATGTACTGTCACCTAAACCAGTAGTTTCCAAGCTAAAGACTATACCCCCAGCCCTCGATGATCTCTCACTCTCGGAGTTCTTAGTGTCTCTATTCCTCATTCACATGTAACAAATGGCCCCCGATTTGAAAGAAAATGTGGGACTGTTGAAAAATTGCGGGGTTTAGAATCAAAGTGGTTTGAATATTGCTTCTGCTGCTATGAGCTCTATGAACTTGAACCAATTCTTTCCCCTCTCCAAGCCTTAGTTTCTTCTTCTGCAAAATGTATATATAAAATTATATAGATTGTCTAGCACAGTGCTTGGCAAACAGTTTGTGAAAATGGTAGACTTCATCCAGACAGGTAATTGAGGAGGTAGGGAGAATATCAACATTATCCATTTATACAAGAAACACTACTTGTTCATCATGTGTAAGGATGTATGTATACAAAAATAAAACCCAGAGTCTGACCTCAGAAAACAGTAAGTGATTAAAACATTGGCTAGAGTATAAAATCATGAGAAATATATCTGACACAAGTTCCACTTTTCCCCATCTTTTCAAAAAAAATTCTACTCTCCCTGAAAAAAAAAAAAAAAAAAAAAAAAAACTTCAAATTCCTCTCCCAAAAAAGCCAACAATAGATATTTTTTCTGTTTTACGAGACTCGGCCCAATAATACCATTCTCTATAATACCTTTCTCTCTAATAGCTCTTCTTCTACAGTATTCCCCCACTCCCAGGCAGGAATATGCCAGTGAATGTCTCACGGCTGGTTCTCTAGAGGAAAGAAAAGCCCTCAGTGGTAGTGTTTGCCAGTTTCTGTAGCATGCTCTCCTCATGGCTGATTTTAAGCTAACAGTGTGATATCACCGAACACATACTTGGAAATACATGCGCACAATAAGTTCTCCTGAGCTGGTGCAAGCTGACTGCAGCACACCACTGTGGCCCATGTAAAATCAACTCTCCTTCCCATGGACGCCTGCTGTTCTTGGCACCGCTCTACCGTATGTGTTCATTTGGTTATATATCCATCCCACCCACCTCCGATAAACTGTAAGCTCCTTGATGGCAGAAATTTCACCAATACTTTACTGTTACAGCTCCAGCACTTGGCCCCCTCTCTGGCCCAGAGGAGGTTCATCAGAGAATACCTGTTGAGCAAACAAAGTCACAGGAAGCTTTCCAGTCTCTTTGGCATTCCTGCCTCTCTGGAGATATAGGGAAAGGTCTTCTAAAGTTCATGAGGTTTCTCATCAGCTTCCCAAATTCCTTTTTAGTTTCTCATTGTCCTTATTCTCTTTTCCTTTCCCATCATAAAGTACAGCCTGGAAAGGTTCTAGCAGCAGTCATTTACATCTCTGAATAATTTAAATGTCTTGTTTCCAGGACAGTGCCATGACTTAGCTCTACCTGAGCAATGAATCATTGTCCTTAATTAAGATAATTTCAATGGCAGCAGGCAGGAGTAAAATTTTGAGGGCAGTTAATTATTTTGTATGTATGTAGGAACAGCCTCATTGTAGAAATACCAGTATTGAAAATGACATTTCAAAATTTGTAAATACTCAAGATCTGAAAAACTCATATTTAAAAATGGCTACTATTTTGACCTAAACTAAAGCAAACTGAACATTCGACTAAGCTCACAAGTCCAGAAAGTCATCAATTCAACTTGCTCTCTTTTTTAAAGGGAAGTCTTAAAACTCTTGTTTTAACCATCTCAGCCTAAAAATGAAACCGTCTTTAAGCTTGCTATTTTTTTCATATAAGAGTTGTATCCCTGACAAATGATATAATGATCCAATTAGATATTAAGAGTGCTAAGAGAGGCCATGTTTAAAGGAACATTGGGGAGAATACTAATGAAGATAATAACATCCTATTTACAGTATGCCTCTCACTAAGCAAAGTGCTTTTTTGTTTTTTTTTTTTGAGATGGAATCTCACTTTGTTGCCTAGGCTGGAGTGCAGTGACACAATCACAGCTCACCACAACTTCTGCCTCCCAGGTTCCAGTGATTCTCCAGCCTCAGCCTCCCAAGTAGATGGGATTACAGGCACGCACCACCACGTCTGGCTAATTTTGTAGAGACAGCTTTCACCGTGTTGGCCACCCGCCTTGGCCTTCCAAAGTGCTGGGATTACAGGCATGAGAGCCAACATGCAGGAGCAAACTGCTTTATTTGTGTTCGTTCCTTTACAACCATCTACAGTACAACAACAACAACAAAAATTGATGTAAACAATTATCCCCTAAATTTTTCTATAACTTTGAGATGTTTTTTAAAATTTTGGACTCTCCTAAAGTAATGTTGTCATTGCAGACCTCTGGTACAGGTAGGCTGATTGCATAAAAGCCTTTATGTATTTATAGCAGATATATTTGCCTACTCTACTCTTCATCTAGCAAGGCCAGGCCAAGCCCCAGGAAGCATTAATTAAGGCATGGCATGAAATAATATCCACATGAATGGATTATCTCATATTCAATCACATTTGTTTCAGTATTTATTTAATTAAAAACACAACTATATTTATAATGGCAGCTTCTGCCTTCCAAGATTCACAGCCTTATTTCTTTCTGGAAACACTCACTAAAGGGGAACTTCAAGACTTCTCTTCATAGCTAAATATATCCTATTTTCATTAGAGGTGCCTGAGCACAGAGACATTCACCATAGTTTCATTGATAATTGTACCTGATTAACCACAAACTCCAATAAAAAGAGGATTGAATGCTTTTTATTAATTAACATAAGTCAAGGAAAACAGCCTACATGAGGGACAGCTTGTATAAAAATAATTGACTCATTAGTCTTAAACATGAACATGTTCACATTAGCAAGGTCAGTCGCTAGAAAGGCTTCAGACCGGAATAGCACATTCACACAAGCATGATTTTGTAGTTCTTGCATTTGGACTAATGTGGAGTTCCTTAGGACAGTGAAGTTTTTCAAAAGGATGTAGTCACAAGAAAGGCAAAAGTTTCATAATGGCAATCTTTGCTTCACTTTTTCAAACTGTCAGAGCATTTGGGGAAAAAGCCTGGATTCCAATTTATTTTTTCCAGCCCATAGACAGCGTTTGCACCCTAAAAGCAATCTCAGGCTTCCTCATGCTGTGATGCTGAAGATACGACCATCAGGCACACCTCCATAGCAGCAGAAGTGTGCAGGCCAGGGGCTGTGAGCCAGGCAGACATTGCTTCCTGGGGACGATAACCAGTTGGGAAGGGGATTTGGGTAGGGGAGTGCTTAAGCCCGGAAAGCAGTCATTTAGAATAATAACCAAAGGAAGTACTCCTTCACACAGCAGGTGGTAAACATGTGGAACTTGTTACTCTCCAAGAGTTGAGCAAGCCAAGAAATGTAAATAGTTTCAAGAAGGGTTTGAAAAAGTTTCAAATGCCCAATCTCTTGCCAGTTGCCAAAGAGAGGTTCAGGGTGTCAGATGTATTCCCAATTTTTTGATGTTAACAGAGGCAGCTGCCGCCTCCTTTACGAAATCTCTCTGGCTCTAAAAAGTTAAAATGAAATATTTGGTGAGGTGAGCCATTAGACTGACCCAATATGGCATATCTTTTGTTCTAGTGTTCTTATGCTGGTATGGTTTTTTAAAAGCTGTGTGATTGAAGAAAACCCTCCAAACCTCCATGAATTCATCTGTGAAATGAGCTTGATTACAGCTCTCCTCCCTACATCACAGTCTTATTGTGAGGCTCAAGTGAGATAAAGCTTTCTAAACTGCAAGATGCTGTGCACATGGTGGTGTAGCATTTTCTCAATAATCCAAATAATCTGTATGCCTCGTGGGAAAATCCTAAAAGTGCCGCATTCCTAAAAACAAAAATCAGCTCTGAGAAAGCTTAGACGATGATGACACAACTAATGTCTAACGGATCCTCTTTTCCTCTCCACAGCGCCAATCTATTCATCATCACAGCTGCGCCAAATTGCTCTCTCTGACCCCAAAGCTCCAAATTACCTTTCCCTGTCCCTGTCCAATTCCCTTTGGAGCTGTATTTGGGAAACCAGTTGTGTGTCTCTTCACATCACCCATGCCCCATTGGCAAAACAAAGTCAAGGATCTGAATGAAATAAGAGAAGGGTGTCATACGAGGGAGTATTTATATGTAAGTATTTTGTCCTTTCATGATTATCCCCAGCCTTAGAATGGTGATATGTTATATTATAAATTTTCACTGTTTCATTTAAGAGTGGTTTCATACTAGGATTACGTTTAGAAGTCAAACATCTCAAACCAAGAAATACTCTCTCAAATATCTGCTTTTCTGTGGATAATGTGGCAATGGCAAAGATCAGGAAAATCTATGTCATCTTATAAGGGCTTCAATCCCTGGGGTCACCAAAGCTGACGTTATCATCTCGTTATCATATTTGTGCCCTCACAATGATTTGCTTCTAAAAAGTTGCCTTTGCAACAACTATATGTGATTCCTCCAATCACAGTATAGTGAATGTTATAATTCAATGGCTTTGGAACAAAAAGAATCAGTGTTTGAAACTTAGTTCCATCATTTAAAAGCTGTGTGACCTTGAACAAGTCGCTTGTCCTCTCTGGGCTGCCATTTGTATAAAATGGAGATTCCAAATGCACACACCTCTCACCGGAATTATATCACATAATGTCGCCTAAAGTGACATAATGCACTAGAATACAAGGCCTGGCGCACAGTAAGCACGCAATAAGTGACAATTGTACACTAACAGAGTCCTCTAAGGTTCCACATAGATCTATAGGGTGCCACAGAAACTGGGAGTAAACTTGGCGGCATGAAAACAGCAGCTGCTGTAAGTTGCACAGTGTCATCCCCAGAGATGTGGAAGACGACCACCCAGGGAACAACCAGATAGTTGACTCATTTTTCCAGCGTTCCACCTCAGCTCGCTGTTCAAGATACTGGAAAACTGCTTTTGCTCCAGAGGAGACCACAGCCTCAATCTTCCCCTGGAGTCACTGTGGCAGGTGGCATTTGTCTTGTCTTCCATAAACTGTTGTTCTCTTCAAGGATCATTGCTTGTCTAAGCCACGTATTAATTTCTTAATATTCTGGTGCAGTTTCCTTCTGATTATTACAGGCTCTCATGTAAGCAGACCACTCTGGGCCTGTTAAATACTGTATTTGCTTAACAGCCAAATAGTCACTGTTAAACATGCTGTGAAAAGGGATATTTTCAATGAGTTGTAGTAGAGGTCAGTGCATAGAGAGTCTCACTAGTTCATGTGAAGCCCATAACTCTCTTACTCCTGCTCCTTACATTTCAGGGAGGTTGAAGATATGTCACAACAAATACCCTCCATGGAATTTTTTTTCTCAAACCATACAACCCTTAGATCTTCCAGAAACTAAGCTTCTGCCTTCATTATGTGAATAGCTCAGGAATTAGCATTCACTTTTCTCCAGAAGAAAACAACAACGGTTTCCATTTTAGCTAGTAATGAAAAATATTCCATGAAACCAAGCAGCCCCATTTTTTTATCTCAGTAGCAATCAGATGGCATGTAAGGAAAAGAAAGGGGTGAGAGGGGATTAATTTCAGTAGCTCACAGCCACTTATATTGATTTTCCCCAAGTTTGTACAAAAGAAAAGATTTCCCAGCTGAGCTGAGATCAAAAGTGGCACATTTAGCAGGATCTTGAGCATCCAGAAGGCCATCTTGTTTAAATAACTTTAAGAATCGACAGTATGATTCCTTAAACCTGTGTCTACAAGAGAGCCAAAAGGTTATTGAAGAAGGGGGCATGTAAGGGATGCTGTCTCCTAAAAGGCAAAGCTAGTAAGCCCTGCAAAATCTTTCAGGGCATCAATGTATGATTGCTACAGCTAACCAGTCATAACCTTCCCGTCTCTCTCCTCACTTCGCTATACGCTTTCCAAACCTCAAGCAGAAAGTGAGAGACTTGCATGATAGGCAGCAGTGTGAACGTGGCATTATGAGAAAAACCCCACAACCTAACTCTGTGGAAAACAGCTCCATTTTGAGAGTTTGGATTAACAATGAAGACAATTTGAGAATGCTGCCAAGATCACACTAAGAATAGTTGAAATTATTTTGGGTACTTTTTACATTTGTTTCTTAATTGGCAGGTAACAATTATAAATATTTATGGAGGACAACGTGATGTTTTAATCTATGTATCTTTCTGCAGTGGTAGAAAGATTAATCACCTCACCAACATCATTTTTTTCATGGTAATAATGTTAAACATCTATTATTTCAGCAATTTAAAAATATACACTATGTTATTATTAAATAGAGTCACAATGCCATGAGATATTTCATTTAACATCTGCTTCTAGAACATCAGAAAACGCTACAACCCCTTAATCAAGAAATCGCATAAATGTCAAAAGATCATGGGGGAATAGAGACTAGGATATGCGGGGTGTACGTGGTTAAATTTCCCCAAACATTCTGTCAGTCTGAACCATATACAAGTATTTGGTAATTGGAGGCAGAAAAATATAAAGGTGAAGAAGGCATTTATATTTGCCCCAAAAGACCTCAAATGGAGGAAAGATAGTAATTAGGGAAGGAGAAATTAAGGCCTGCAAGGCAGATTTGTTAACAAATTTGTTAACAGAGGTATAAAAATATCTTGGTATATTGTTCCTGGTAAAATGTCTTGAAAACTTTATGGTTGGGGTGAAATTGAAGTTGAGTTTGGAAAGAAGTATTAGAAAAAAAGAAAAATGGCAGAGGTTAATCCATAGTTCCTATCTTGGTCACTTTGTAGACCATGATGCCATTGACTAGGTCGCGGCAATGCAAGTCTCTGTCCTAAGGGGGCTGCCATAACAAACACAATAAACTGGGTGGCTTACAAATGACACAAATTTATTTCTCAGAATTCTGGAGGCTGCGAATACCAAGATCAAGATATTTGGTGAGGACCCACTTCCTCACAGCCACCTTCTCACTGTACCTCACATGTAGGAAGGGGTGAGGGAGTCTCTCTGGGGCCTCTTTGACAAGGGCACTAATCCCATCCTAAAGGTTCCACCCTTGTGACCTAATCGCCTCCCAAATGCCCCACCTTCAAATACCCTCCTCACAATGGTGATTAGATTTTAACATACAAACTTTGGCCACACAAACGTTCAGACCCTAAGAACAGAGGAACAACTCTGGGAGAAAAAAAACTTCAATTTGAGATGAATGTAAGATTCCTTCCTTCATCCACAGGACAGTATCAAAGATAGTTGAAAATTTAGGTCCAACTCTTAAGAAATCTGGTTTGCACTCTTTCTCGAGGGCTTTGTGCGTGTGAAGACCAGAGCTAAAGCATGCAGAACTGTTGTCTGAACCACATAATGCAGGTGACTTGGATACTTTGGCTTCTTGTATCCAAGCCTTATAGAACTACAGCTTTTAGTCACTATCCTCTGAAGTTATGATTTATGTGGCGGGGAGTCCACAGAAAAGGACACATCTCCCTTTTCAGAGTTGTGGCAGGAAAGACATGAGATCATTTTTATCTTGAAAAAAACTGAGAAAGTAATTCTTGCCCTTCTTCCCAAAAGGTTGACCTTTTCTGAGTCCATCTTCTAAGTCCTGAGAGGGCAGGGAGCTTTCAGCATGGTTCAAGCAATGGGCAGAGGCTCAAGTTTTGCAGCAGCTTTGTGGAGTGAAAACAATGAAGATCCCTTCTGAGAACTAAGGACATTCCAGGAAACACAACGACTCCTGGAGTGCTTCTATGACTCCAGAGAAAATAGAAGGGGCCTCCAGAAACATCCACTCTTAGCGGGTGAGCATAAGTGAAAACTGTGAGCATTGTCTGTAAATTACAAACTTCTATTCACATGGCAGGCATCATTACCATTCAACTACCCAATGCCATCTCCTCATTTGAAAGTGCTCTCAGGGAAGCTTCCTATTTCACACATTCATATAAGAGGGGCAGAAGCTAATGCATAGCCCCCTCAGGCTTTGTGTTTTATTAAAGGAATTTATGGCGTGAATGAGCAGGTGGAAACGAGCATGGTAAGCATACGTGTGTGTGCGCACATATGTGGGAATGTGTGAAGGATACGTGGTGACTCCACCTTGATTGAGAACATCATACAGCTACAGGTGAATCTAATCATGGTGGATCCCACAGGCAGAAAAATAGGACATGGTGTGGTCAAGCCCAAGTCATTGTACAGTCACCATTTTTATTTCACAATGATGCAAAACATATAAACAGACCCTAAGTCTGACAATAGCAATGACTCTCTCAAATTCATCAGCCAAGATGATCAGCCAAAAGACACCTCTTAATAGCCAAAGACCCTCTTTCTCAGCCTCCCTCAGAAAGCATCTAACAAGAAAATAAGGACTTTGAAAATGGTAGTACCTCATACAAAGCACATGGTGTCCTAAAGGCAAAGTGAAAAGTGTGAAACGTAGCCATTAGGGAATAAGAAGACAAATATGTTTCTCTCTTACACACACACACACACACACACACACACACACACACACACACACACAGAGTCATTCCCCACCCTCTCTCATTTACAATCAAATGGCAAGTAGATTTAGAACACAAACTTCAGGACCCTAATCAGAAGACCTGAAACACAAAGGAAAAAATAGGTCACCCCGCTGCTTCCAGTATTCCCCAAAGAACTCCAGACCTTCCAACAGCAAGCCTGTCTGCTTCTATTTCTGACTGTTCCTTTAGGAGGCCCCTCAGGGCTTGGCTGCTTCCTTCCAAGAGTACACAACCCAGAACTCTCTGGCAACTTGCTCCACTTGCTATATTAGACTCAGCATTTGTGTATTGATATTCCTTCTCCCAATCCATTTTCCATCATTAACAGGCCTGATGCTGGCAGCCAGAAAAATCTGCTGCCCTGGTTCTCTCTCCCTGCCAAGGTCCAGCCATTCAGTATTTCACTGAGAAAAAGTAATTGAAATGATTACAAAATCTACAAAGTTTAGAATGAGTTATATATTCATATAAGGAAAAAAGCTGTAACCTTTCCTTTTACACTCAACTTGTCTTGAGTTTGAGAAAGACTCAGAGTTCAGGGTCTTACAATAAAGCCAAACAGTTATTGTTCCTGTCCACTGGAAGAAGGGTGACATTCCACTTTAAGAACAAAATAAGAGAGCCCCTTGACTAAAGAGGGAGCATTCACCTTCACACAAAAACCACCTGATGTCATACATTAGTCTGTATTGAAGGCTTTGTTCACATCTAAATTGATACCAATCTCTCAGACCATCCATCAAGAAAAAGTTGTGTGAGAGGGAATTGCTAAGCCTAGCTCAGGGCTGCTAGGCTGGACAGGCCCAGCGAAAGCACAAGGGAAAAAATGCAGTGGCTAACTGGGTGGAAGAGCTGGCTGAAGGAGAGGGATTGGGCAGGATGAAGGCACAAATCCTGTGGATGAGACCCCAAAGCCTCCCTTCCAACAAATTGTTCAGGAAAATAGCAGCTGATTTTAAATTTAAACATTCGCTCAACAACTGTTGATAGAGAAAGGCTTCAGGACCACAGCGAGCCAAACAGAAAGAACCAACCTATCTACATAGTTACCTTGCCTCCTTTCTCTTTTCTCCTTTCCTTCCTTCCTTCCTTCTTCCCTTCCTTCCTACTGTTTCCTTTGTTCCTTTTTTTTTTTTAATACTTGCATATCCTTGGTCCCAGAAAGGTCTGCATTGGCTTCTAAGGAAAAAACTCTCTTGGCTTATAATAGAACCACTAAAAGAAGGATAAAAAGAGTAAGAGCTATGGAATGAAGAGAATATGGGGAGGAGAGATCATTGCTGCAGAAAATCTAGGCTATTTACAGCAACTAGTTTATAATCTAACTTTGAACTACTCTGCAGATATAATGATTTGCAGACAACACTCATTATTAATGAAAATAAGCATAACCTCTATCAAGGAAAACAAAATGTAATGCTGAGGAAAAGAGTGACCCAGAGATTTGTTATATTCACATTGAAACTAACGGTTCTTGAACATAACAATGGGCCAGACATCTCCTCACTTAATGCTCACAGTAAGCCTACCATAGAGTCATTATCACGCCCATTTTCAGATGAAGAAACGGGCTCTGAGAGGGACAGTGACCTGGAAATTAAGCAACTTCATGAACCATTTATTCAATAACAACCTGATACGTGCCACAAAATTGTTTTTCATTTGACCAAAGGCCTGAAAAAGCAAAGTCATCATTAGCAGCACATTCTTTAAGAGGCAGCTGGTATCACAAATGAGCAGAACCTCTCCAACCTGGGCAAGGAAGATAGTTTAGCTGGCATCAAGGGACTATTTGAGCTCTATCCAGAGGCACAACACGTCACAGAACCCACTTTAAAACAACACTTTACTGTTAATATTTCTACTGTTGCTTAATCTTATAACCAGGAACAGAATCTATGAGGCTGCAGCAGGAAAGAAAGTTCATAAACTTGGATCTTGTCCTAAATTTTGTCTTTTGGAGGGGTGGTGGGGAGCTGTCAGGTTTCAGTCTCTTGGAGTATGTGCCAGGCTCCCTGGGTCTTCCCAACAATAATTAAAGAGCTCCTGGGCAGCCATTTTGCTGTCATATGTCTCTTTCATGTGAGACTTTATTTGATCCTCATGGCAATCCTGGGAGAGATATAAAACGATGGTGAAAACATTCCATCCTCCCCAAGGAAAATTACCATCTTGTTGATCAGAAAACAAAGGCCATGAGAAATTAAGATTTTGTCCAGTAAGTGTCATAATGATGACAAAACCTGGATCTCCTGGTGCTGAAGCCTGGGCTTTCTGCCCTGTATCCCATTCCACTCCCAGTAAGATGGTCTCTCAGGGGGATAAAAGACACATCATCATATATTGTGCAGAAAATCCAATTTGAATTGACTATGTGTCTGAAGAGCTGTACACCTGCCTGATAATAATTTGCCTTCGTCTCTTCCATAATCTCAGAGCAATAATTTATGGGCTTCACAAAGCTGATTTATACAACTAAGCAACAAAAAATTCTGCAATTAATTTTACATTTGTGCCATTCTTCCTGCATTTCCACTATTGTCTGATTCTGATTTTCACATCCTGTTCCCATGCTGGGACGCATTCAAAAACAGGCACCTTCTTTGTGGCTTCCACCCAGCTCCCCACTTGCAACCACCTTCAGAGGCCTGGGTAATCATTGTGCCATTATTGCTGGGAAGTCCCAAGGAGGCAGGCACAGAGTCATAGGTTGAAACTTGACAGCTGCCCCCTATCCCTGCACCCCTCTGAAAGGCAAAATTTAGGACAGGAGCTCAGAGAGTTTACAGGTTTTGCTTCCTGTTCTAGCCTTAGAGATTCTGCTCCCGGATATAAGATTAAGCAACAGCAGAAATTCCAGAGTTCGGAAAATATACTGTCAGCTGAGATGACAGAAAACAGATGCTTGGATTCAGTTTCTTATGGTATCTGGTGAAGAGTTAAAGATTTTAACAAAGGATGGAAGTGAGAAAAGCCACAAACTAGCCCCCCTTGAAATCTTGGCTTGGAAGCAACAGTTAGAGAATTGTAGTGATACCATATTCGTTTGTCCCTGTTAAAAAGAAGTAAAATTTTGAAGTTAAAGGACTATGCAGAATATCATTTTTCTCTTTCTTATTTCATTTTTAATGTTATTGACAATCAACAGTTTATAACTGTATGTATTTGTGAGATACAAAGTGATGGTATGATTTATGATTACAATGTGGAATAATTAAATCAAACTAATTCACATATCCATCACCTCAAATACTTATTATTTTTCATAGTGAAAACATTTGAAGTTGAGTCTCTTAGCAATTTTGAAATGTACAATATACTAATAGTAACTATATTAACCACAATGTGAAATAGATCTCAAAAAAAGCAATTACTCCTTCAGCCTGACTGAGATTTACACCCTTTGACCACCATCTCTCCACTGCCCCGAACCCTAGTCTCAGTAACCATCATGTTACTCTCTGCTTCTACGAGTGTGATTGTTTTAGATTCCACATATAAGTGAGAATATGCAGCATTTCTCTTTCTGTGCCTGGCTTCTTTCACTTAGTATTATGTCTTCTAGTTTCATCCGTGTTGTCACAAATGACAAAATTGCCTTCTTTTTTAAGACTGAAGGGTATTCCATTGTGCATACATATTACATCCTCTTTATCCATTCATCTGTTGAAAAATACTTATATGTTGATTCCATAACTTGAATAGTGCTGTCATGAACATGGACATGCAGATATCACTTTGATATGCTGATTTAAAATGTTCTGGGTAAATACCCAGAAGTGAGATTGAAGAACCTGGAATATTAGTTTTCACTGGTACCAGGCGGACTGCTCTGTCGTGCTGATGTCTGGCTTGGAATTGAGGAAACCTGAATTTTT
Organism: Sapajus apella; assembly: GCF_009761245.1. Taxonomy (NCBI): domain Eukaryota; kingdom Metazoa; phylum Chordata; class Mammalia; order Primates; family Cebidae; genus Sapajus; species Sapajus apella. The sequence goes on along the minus strand of NW_022436964.1, from coordinate 23,396,440 downwards.
ACCGTGTTATTAATGCTCCTAACAGATATGAGGGAATCTGGGTTCAAGTGCTAAAATTTTTTGTTTGATATTATAGAAGTACAATATTTACTTTTTTTTGTTGAGACAGAGTCTCGCTTTGTCACCAGGCTGTAGCGCAGTGGCATGATATCAACTTACTACAGCCTCCGCCTCCAGAGTTCAAGTGATTCTCGTACCTCAGCTCCGAAGTGGCTGGGACTACAAGTGCACACCACCATGCCTGGCTAATTTTGTATTTTTAGTAGAGGCAATGTTTCATGATGTTGGCCAGGTTGGTCTCCAACTCCTGACCTCAGTGATCCACACACCTCAGCCTCCCAAAGTGCTGGGATTACAGGCATGAGCCACCATACCCGGCCTAATATTAACTTTTAAAACATAAATTCACCTAGGCCTTATATACCTGAGAGTATCATAACAGTTACAGTGACAATGAAAACTGAAGTGGCATAGACTCCTGCCTTCACATGCTAAGACACAGCCATAGTCCCTCATGAAATAACCCCTATTATCTCATCTATTTCCAGGAATCCCCAAGAAATCTTACATATGCTCACAAACCAGTCCATTCCTACCAGGCACCACTATTCCTACTGAACCCATACCCTCATGGTGCCAAACCTTGGTCCTTGGTGATGGGAAAAAGATGACACTCAGCCCTCTGATGTGAGCTAGACCCTCTCAGAGGAGCAAGAAAGCAGTATCGCTTCTGCCCTTTGGCTTTCCACTGTTTTCAGTGGGATAGCTGTGTCATATTTTACCCACATCCCTTTATCTTCATAGAACTGGGAACAAATTCCAGAGATTGAATCAGAAAGAGATAGATGTGAGTGGCAGCCTTCACACGGTACCAGGATGGCCCTTCTCGCTGACTACGAAGACTTAGTTACAGCAGAACCAAGCTCTTCATACCAGTGCCCCTTTCCTAAGAGGGTCCTCAGTACCTCATGAAAACAGACTTCTAGCAACCTACTTCAAACTTACCAGTCACTCAACAGATGCTTACTGATTTCTGCTATGCACCAAAAATAACTGACTTCAACTTTCTAAGGCATTGGCTCTCTTTAGAAACCCAGACAAATCCCAGGTCATCTCTACTCCTGCCAACGTGTAAGCACCGCCAGTAGTCACTGATACCTGGATGGATTTCCAACTATATCACCCTCTGAATGCATATAATATTAATCATTCTGCAGTCAATTACCTCTTTTCTAAAGAAGTAGTCAGGCATAGCTATACTTAGAATGCTGCTATGGGCAGTTGGGGAGATGAGACAATTCTGCCAACAGAAGACTCCTTTACACCAACATAGAAGACAGAATAGGCATTATTATTAAAGCATAGGCAGATCCGATTTGCACATATGTAAGATAGCACAGGAGTGACTACAAAGCCTGAATCAAATTTCACAAAAATTCAGGCAGTGGCATGAAAGAAGGAATAATGAAAAACTGTCTTATCTCCTTGAGAGATAAAATAGATGCACCTTATAATTGTCTCCTGTGTACCTTAGGCTTAGAGGGTATGTATTTACAGATCTCAGAATCAGATCTCAGAATCCCATGATCTTACACTATAAAATCAAAAGGTTGGGCTTCTTATTAAGCCTATTATGTCTTCAAGGAGACACCCTAAAAAAAGAAGAGAGTTGGCCAGGCACAGTGGCTCATGCCTATCATCCCAGCACTTTGGGAGGCTGAGGCAGGCAGATCACCTGAGGTTGGGAGTTCAAGACCAGCCTGACCAACATGGAGAAACCCCATCATGACCAAAAATACAAAATTAGCCAGGTGTGGTGGTGCATGTCTGTAATCCCAGCTACTCGGGAGGCTGAGGCAGGAAAATCACTTGAACCTGGGAGGCGGAGGTTGTGGTGAGCCAAAAGCCGAGATCACGCCATTACACTCCAGCCTGGGCAACAAAAAAGAAACTCTGCCTTAAAAAAAAAAAAAAAAAAAAAAAAGTCACCTCTTTCCTAAAGAAAATTTCATCATTTTATCCTTATATGGCTTGAAGGTCCAGATTGTAAAAACGACCCACATTGCCAAGTTGAAGATCCCTGAAATTCTTTTTTAGCCCGAGGTTCTGTACAGGATATTTTACACAGGACATACAAGTTTAAGCCTCCAAAGAAGGGCATTTTTGCAATAAAAATTTATTTAATCCAAAGTTTACTTACTATCATCAAACAAAAATCAGGCCTAAATGGAAAATGATATCTGGAGAAGGAAAGAGGGCAGATGGGGGCTTACAAAGTCTGGAAAGCAAAGGAATGGCATAAAATAAAATGATTTGGAAAAGTACCATATAAACTTTGCTGGTTTTATAAGTTTATCAAGAATTAACACTATTCAGCATGCACACACACATACCCATGTGCTCAGATACATGGCTCATGCATATACGTCATGCATATATTATATCTCGTGCATATATCATTTATATTTATACTTTTTAAACTAACATTTTATGATAGCATAATTGATTGACCTGATAGCGTTTTTTTATTTTGATTTTTGTTATGCTAAGATGAGAAAGAATGAGAATGGAATATAAGAATGGAATTTGGTCTCAGCATTTTCCTCTGGTCGTCCTTTTTGTCATTTTAGTACATCTGCAGGGCCTACCACAGAATTTGCTTAAAGACAACTTCTTTTTCAGGCTTTTGTGTACCTGAGTGGACCTCTACCTCCAAAGCTGCTTGAATCAGCCAGAAACTTATCAGTGAAATCATGTTGCGGGGATAGCAACTTCTTAACGCTAAGCAACAACTCAGGTGCAGCTGTTTGAGAGGGGAGCTGAGCCCCTGTTAGAAGCTTAAATTTCCCACAATGCACCCTGAATTAGCATTGGCACCAGAAGGCGAGGCCAAGTTCACAACGTCTGCAAAATGGCAACAGTGCAGGGTATTCAGTTTTGTTTTGATTTTGGGTTTTGGTTATCACTGGAAATAATACCTCAGTAGATTTTAACCCTCGGCTTGACTCCTCTGCTACAATTCAGCTTAAGAGAAAATCCACCCTGGTCTTCACAGAAGTGAATAGGCACCACAGCCCAGACACCCCACAAATTAGCGGTACTGACATGTACTTTCTTTGCAATCAAATGGCAAGCCTTTCAGCTCTGGCTGCAAGGATTATCAGCTAAAGACAAGCTGTGCTGGCTAATGAGTTTACTCTGTTGGGTCCCCTCTCACCCAGATATCACTGGCTGAGCTGAGAAGAGTCACCTGGGGACTTCCCCCCCTCCCCCCAGTGTTGAAGGGGAAGCCAGAGTAGGGGTATTCTGGAAGAAGAAGATTTGTTGAAATCTTTTTTTTAAGAATAAAACTTTCAGGCATTGAAATATTGTTGATAACAAGCTCTAATATCTAGCAGGTGTTCCTTTCACATTCTGTTAGCACAGTTCTTTCCCAGAAATCAGAGCAGATTTATTTGCAGCAAGCTAGCACACCAGGGTCATTTCTAAACATTAACTTTTGCCTGAAGCATATTGTATTTGGGAGCCTGAAACGGGACAAATTCTCTACCTAATGAAAATTATGCATACCCAAACTCATCTTCAAAACTCAAATCACTTTCTAAACAAATTGTCTAAATTGGCAATGATTAACTTTTCTAACATTTAATATTCTGTCTAAAGAAGACATGGTAATCTGTGATTATATGTAAGTACTGGAATTGTGAAACACAATGTTTTCACATTTTTCTACATTTTAGTCAAAACAATGCATGCATTTTTGTGGGAAGTGTTTTGTTTCGGATTTGGAGATGAATCTTTTTTATGTATTTTTCTTTTTAGTATGGCTAGCTTTCCCAAAACTCACTGCCTTTTTGTGTCTTCCATTCTGAGAGGGTCTCGGGCATCACCTGAGCCAGCCAGTTTTCAACACAGCCAGTTGTATCGCATAGACTAACTTTATTGCCTCGTCTGGCTGTGATTTAGGAGAGACCTCAAATCTGTTGAATCAAATACCCAGGGGCAACTCCAAAAGGGAGGGGGGCTCACCAGGTTTATTGCACTCGTTGGAAAAAGGCAAAATCACTGAGCACAGCCAAGATACACCAAGGGTGACACTTTTATATAGGGATCAGCAATTTAATTTGTCTTTGCATTTTATGAATTGCAGGCAGAGATGTATTCACAGAGAAATACATGGGCATTTTTGAAAGCGATTAATTAAGCATGCAATTTATATGAAAACAATTTACTGCAGGACATTATCAGGGCACCCAAAATGCACATGCAATTTCCTTGCCTTCTAATTTGTAGACATAATTTATTTTGATTGTGCAATTAGGAAAGGAGACCTTTATTAATTTTGGTGCAAGTCTAAAGAACTAAGACCAATTTAGCAGCCTTAGTGTAAAAAAGGAAGGCGTGGCCTTGGGCTCTGGCATGGTGGATAAGCGTTCTGAATCCAAAGCCGTGGAATCACATGTATTTCTGTTCCTGACTTTCTTCAGCAGGTCATTTAACCACGCTGAGCTTCAGCTTTTTTTGTTTACATATGAAACGGAGCTGGAAAGATCCCTCCTCCTAGATTGGCATTTTATGGCAGATTTGGAGGGTCTGTCCTGCCAGTTTGTCTTAGTCATGGCAGGCTGCCCCATAATTAGCCACACTGTGTGGCCTCGACCCTCCCCAGGCCTCGTTTTCTTTTTTTTTTTTTTTTTTTTTTTTGAGACAGAGTTTCGGTCTTGTAACCCAGGCTGGAGTGCAATGGCGCGATCTCGGCTCACCGCAACCTCCGCCTCCTGGGTTCAGGCAATTCTCCTGCCTCAGCCTCCTGAGTAGCTGGGATTACAGGCACGTGCCACCATGCCCAGCTGATTTTTTGTATTTTTAGTAGAGACGGGGTTTCACCATGTTGACCAGGATGGTCTCGATCTCTTGACCTCGTGATCCACCCGCCT